>NW_015440367.1:1086-10831 GCF_001577835.2 Coturnix japonica | reverse complement strand
TAGACCGCCATAACCCCACCTAGGACCCCATAGGACCCATAGGGACCCCCCTAAGACCCCATTAGACCACCATAGGACCCCATAGTCCCATACGGACCCCCCTAAGACGCCCATAACCCCATATGCCCCTGATAGTACCCCATAGGACCCTCATAGGACCCCCCTTTAAGGACCCATAGACCCCCATAACCTCACTGTAGCGGACCCCAGTAGACCCCACATAGCCCCCCTAATACCCCATAGCCCCCCTAGGACCCCCTAGGACCCCATAGAACCCCCCATAGGACCCCCCATAAAGCATCTCATAGCCCCTAGGAACCCCCATAGCCCCACCAGGACCCTATAAGACCCCATTAGGACCCCATAACCATCATGTAGGACCCCATAGGACCCCATAGACCCCCCATATGACCCCATAGACCCCCATAGACCCCATAGACCCCTTTTTAGACCCCCATAGACCCATAGACCCCATAAAACCCCATGACCCCATAAGACCCCATAGACCCCCAGTCCCCCCCTCGGCCACCCCATAAAACCATAGACCCCCATAGCGAACCCAATAGACCCCATAAGGACCCCCATATGCCCCCCATAGCACCCATGGACCCCTAGTAACCCCACCTAGGACCCCATAGCCCCACCCTAGGACCCCATAGGACCCCATAGACCCCCTAAGACCCATAGCCCCCCCAATGACCCCATGACCCCATAGGACCCCATAGACCCCCATAGGAACCCCCCTAAACCCCATAGACCCCATAGACCCCCCCTAAGGACCCCATAGACCCCAGTTGCCCCCTATAGTACCCCATAGACCCTCATTAGGGACCCCCATAGGACCCCATAGACCCAATAGGACCCCCATAGACCCCACTAGACCCCCATTGCCACCCCATAGAGCCCCATAGGACCCCCTAATACCCCATAGGACCCCATAGACCCCCATAGGACCCCCTAAGACCTCAATGACTCCCATAACCCCACTTAGGACCCCATAGGACCCCATAGACCCCCAAGACCCCCCCTAGACCCCATAGACCCCATAGACCCCCTTTATTTCCCCCCTCCAGCACCCCGATAAGACCCCCCTAAACCCCATTAGGACCCTAGGACCCCCCTAACACCCCAAGACCCCCATTAGACCCCATAGACCCCATTAAGACCCCATAGGACCCCATAGACCCCCTAGACCCCATAGACCCCGGGGCATATTGCCCCCGCATAGGACCCCATAGGGACCCCATAGGACCCCCCCTAAGATCCCCATAGACCTCCATAAACCCCATAGCCCCCATAACCCCATCCCTTAGACCCCATAGAACCCATAGACCCCATTAGACCCATATACCCCCATAGACCCCCATAGGACCCCCATAGTTCCCAGAGGACCCCATAGGACCCCCCAAGACCCCATAGGAACCCCATACGACCCAGTAGGACCCTAGGACCCCATAGGCCCCTCGTAAGGACCCCATAGCCCCCCATAACCCCACTGTTAGGCCCCATAGGGACCCCATAGTCCCCATAGGACCCCCTTTAAGGACCCCAGTACCCCACCCTAGGACCCGCATTGGACCCATAGGACCCCATAAGACCCCATAGGACCCCATAACCCACCCTAGGACCCATAGACCCCCATAGCCCTCCCAGGACCCCATTTAGGACCCATAGGACCCCATAGGACCCCCTAAGACCCCAAGACCCCTAAGCCCCCCATTGCCACCCCATGCCACCCCATAGACCCATATAACCCCTTAGACCCAAGACCCCCATAGGACCCCATAGACCCCATAGCCCCCTAACCCCACCCCTAAGACCCTATAGAACCCCATTTAGACCCCCATAGACCCCCATAGACCCCATAGGACCCCAAAACCCCCATTAGAACCCCATAAACCCCCATACCCCACTCTAGGGCCCCTAGACCCCCATATGCCCCTATATGCACCCCATTAGACCCCCATAAAACACACTGTCAGGACCCCATAGGACCCCCCTAAAGACCCCATAGACCCCATTAGGACCCCATAGACCCATAGACCCCCATACCCCACTGTAGGACCCCATAGACTCCATAGACCCCCATAGCCCCCCCTCAATAACCCCATAGCACCCCCCTAACCCCATATAGGACCCCCTCTAATACCCCATAGCCCCCAACCCTAGGACCCCATCAGACCCCCATAGGACCCCATAAGACCCTCATAAACCCCACCTAGACCATAGGAACCCCCCTAAGACCCCATAGCCCCCCTAGACCCCATAGTCCCTCTAGGACCCATACACCCCACTGTTTAGGGACCCATAGACCCCATTAGACACCTATAGACCCCCATAAACCCACTCTAGAGACCCCATGGACCCCATAAGAACCCCACTTGTCCCGATAGAACCCCATAGGACACTAGGACCCCATAGGACCCCCATAGGGACCCCCATAGACCCATTATAGACCCCATTAGGACCCCCCCTAAGACCCCATTAGACCCCCCATGAACCTCACTGTTAGGACCCCAATAGGGACCCCATAGACCCCCATATGACCCCATAGGACCCCATAGACCCCTTAAGACCCCATAGACCCATAGACCCCCATAGACCCCCATAGGGACCCATAGACCCCCATAACCTTCATAAACCCCATAACCCCACCCTAGGACCCCATAGGACCCCAATTAGACCCCCATGAACCCCACCCTAGAACCCCATAGCATTCTAGACCCCACATAGACCCCGTAGGGACCCCATAGGACCCCTAACCCCACTGTAGGAACCCCATAGGACCCCATAGACCCCCCAAGCCCCCCCAGAACCCCAGTAGACCCCCATCAGGCACCCCATAGACCCCATGACCCCCCACTATGCCCCCTATAGTACCCATAGACCCCCCTAAACCCCATAGACCTTCCATGAACCCCATAGACCCCCATAACCCCATCCTAGGACCCCATAGACCCATAGACCCCATAGGACCCCATAGGACCCCCCTAAGACCCATAGACCCCCAGTAACCTCACTGTAGGACCCCATAGGACCCCATAGACCCCCATAGCCTCCCCAGGACCCTATAAAGACCCTCATTAGACCCATGGACCCCCCTAGACCCCATTAGGGGCCCCCAAAAAAACCCCAGACCCATAGGACCCCCCATAAAACCCCCATTAGACCCCTTTATGCCCCCCATTAGCACCCATAGACCCCCATTAGACCCCATAGACCCCCTAAGACCCCATAGACCCCCATAACCCCACTCTAGGACCCCATAGGACCCCATAGCCCCCCATAACCCCACTGTAGGACCCATAGGACCCCCCTAAGACCCCATAGCCCCCATTAGACCCATAGGCCCCCATTAGCCCCCTATAGTACCCCATAGACCCTCATTAGGAACCCATAGGGACCCCAATAGCCCCCCATAGACCCCATAGACCCCTATACCACCCTAATAGCCACCCCATAGACCCCTATAGCCCCCCTAGAGACCTCTTATAGACCCCTATAGACCCCATAGACCCCTATAACCACCCCATATCCACCCTATAAACCCCCATAGGACCCCATAGACCCATAGGACCCCCCCTAATACCCCATAGGACCCCCATAGACCCCCCATAGAGCCCCCATAGGACCCCCCTAAGACCCCATTAGACCCCCATGACCCCCGCATAGACCCCCATAGCCCCCCATAGACCCCCCCTCACTGAACCCCCCCCCCCAGCAGGGGTGGGTCCCGGTCGCCGCGGACCGCTCGGGCCGGAGCTTCTCATTGAGGATGAAGAGCACGGTTGAGCGGCAGGGGCGCTGCTCAACTCAAGGGCGGCAGCGTGGAAGGCGAGGGGGGCGGGGCTAAAGGGGGGAAGACGACCAATAGGGAGGGGGTAGGGCATGGGAGCTAAAGGGGGAAACGGCAATGGGTGGCGTTATGGGGGAAGGGGCGGGCTAAGGCGAGGGGGCGGGGCTAACTGGAAAGGGGCGGGTTTAGAGGTGGGGATTTCACCCAATCGGGAGGGGTAGGGGCGGGGCTACTGATAGGGGCGGGGCTTTAAAGGGAAGGGGTGCGGTAGGCGGGATACGGACCAAATCGGGAAGGGGTTATGGGTGAAGGGGGCGGGGCTAAGGGCGACTGGCGGGGCTAAGGGGATATGCCAATCGGGGGGGCGATGGGTTAGGGCGGGGCTAAGGGGGTGGGGGTGGGGCTAAAGGGAAGGGGCGGGGCCTAAAAGGTGCACTACAACCAATCGGAGAGGGCTTATGGGAAGGGGGTGGGGCTAAAGAAGGGGCGCGCTCGGAGAGGGGGCGGGTTAAGGGCTGGGCATACGACCAATCAGGGAGCTAAGGGGGAGGGGGCGGGGCTAAGGGGAGGGGCGGGGTAATGCGAGGGGCGGGGGCTAAAGGGGATTACACCAATGGGTGGGGTTATGGGGGCAAGGGGGCGGGCTAAGGCCGAGGGGCGGGCTACGGGGGAGTGGACGGCGGTTAAGGGGATACGGACCAATCAGGGGAGCTAGGGGGAGGGGGCGGGGCTAATGGAAGGGGCGGGCTAAATGAAGGGCGGGGTTAAGTGGCTGGATACGACAATCGGGGGAGTTAGGGCGGGGTTAAGGGAAGGGGCGTGGCTTCTTTTAGGGAGGAAGGCGGGGATGTGACCAATCGGATGGGTTAGGGCGGGGCTAAGGGCGAAAGGGGCGGGGTTAAAGGTGAGGGGAAGGGGCTATGGGGAGGGGGCGGGGACTAAGGGCTGGGGATGCGACCAATGGGAGGTTAGGGGCGGGGATAAAGCGGAGGGGGCGGGCTAAAGGGCATAAGACCAATCGGGAGGGGTTATGGGAGAGGGGGCGGGCTAAAGGGAAGGGGGCGTGGCTAAATGGAAGGGGGCGGGATAAAGGGGGTGTTTACGACCAATCGGGTGGGTTATGGGGGAGGGGGCGGGGCTAAGAGAATGTGGGCGGGGGTTTAGGGGAGCGGGCGCGGGTTCTAGGGGAGGGGGCGGGTCGAAGGGCTGGATTAGACCAATCGGGGGGTGGGGCGGGGCTAAAGGGGATAAGAGCCGCAATCGGAGGGTTGGCGGGGCTTTATGTTGGTAAGGGGACGGGGCTAAGGCTGGGATACGACAATCGGAGGGGTTATGGGGGAGGGGGCGGGGGCTAAAGGGAGGGGGCGGGGCTAAGGGTGAGGGGGCGTGGCTACTGGGAAGGGGCGGGCTAAGGGAGGAGCTACGACCCAATCGGGAGGGTTAGGGGCGGGGCTAAGGGAAGGGGCGTGGCTTCGGGGAGGAGGCGGATGTGACCAATCGGGATGTTAGGGCGGAAAGCTAAGGGGAAGGGGCGGGGTTAGGCGGAGGGAGGCTTAGGGGAGGGGGCGGGCTAAGGGCTGGGATACGAGCATCGGGAGTTAGGGGTGGGGATAAAGGGGAAGGGGGCGGGGCTAAAGGGGATAAGACCAATCGGAGGGGTTGGGCCGGGCTATGTTGGAAGGGGCGGGCTAAGGGCTGGGATACGAACAATCGGGAGGGTCTTAGGGGAAGGGGCGGGCTAAGGGCGAGGGGGCGGGGTTAGAGCGGGTCTACGACAAGCGGGAGGGGTTATGGGCGGCGGCTTAAGGGGAAGGGGCGGGGCTAAAGGGGGATACGACAATCGAGAGGGGATGGGGAAGCGGGGCGGGCTAAGAGGAAGTGGGCTGGGGTTAAGGGAGGGAGGGCTTGGGGAGGGGGGGCGGGCTTTAGAAGGGCTAGGATGCGACAATCGGGTAGGTTAGGGCGGGGGCTAGGGGAGAAGCGGGGCTAAGGTACGACCCTCGCGGAGGGTTAGTGGGGGAAGGGGGGCGGGGCTAAAGGATGTGGCGGAGTTAAGGGGAGGGCGGGGCTTAGGGGAGGGGGGCGGGGCTAAGGGCTGGGATGCGACCAATAGGGAGGGGGTAGGGGCGGGGCTAAAGGGGGAAACGGCAATCGGGTGGGGTTATGGGGAAGGGTGCGGGGCTAAGAGGAAGTGGGGTGGGGCTAAGGGCGGCCCGTAGGGGCTAAGGGTGAGGGGGCGTTGGCTACTGGAAAGGGGCGGGGCTCTAAGGGAGGAGCTACAACCAATCGGGAGGAGTTAGGGGCGGGGCTAAGGGAAGGGGGCGTGGCTTCGGGGAGGAGGCGGGGATGTGACCAATCGGGATGGGTTAGGGGCGGGGCTAAGGGGAAAGCGGCGGGGTTAAGGGGAGGGGAGGGGCTACTGGAAAGAGGGCGGGGTTAAGGGCGGGGATACGACCAATCGGGAGGGGTTAGGGCGGGATAAGGGGAAGGGGAAGGGGCCTAAAGAAAGGGGGCGTGGCTAAAATGGAAGGGGGCGGGGATAAAGGGAGTTACGACCAATCGGTGGTTATTATGGGAGGGGGCGAGCGCTAAGAGGAAGTGGGCGGGCTAGGCGGAAGGGGGCGGGTTAAGGCTCGGGATGCGCCAATCGGGGGGGTTATGGGGAAGAGGACGGGCTAAGCGGAAAGGGCGGGTGCTAAGGGCGACCGGGGGCGGGGCGCTCAAGGGCAGGGATACGACGAATCGGGAGGGTTAGTGGGGCGGGGCTAGGGGAAAGGGGCGGGGCTAAAGGGATGGGGCGGGGTTAAGGGGGGAACGACCAATTCAGGTTGGCTAAGGGGCGAGGGGGCGGGGATAAGGGCAAGGGGCGGGGTCTTTAAAGGATGGAGGCGGGGCTAAGGGCGAGGGGGGGCACGTGGCTAAGGGGATACGACCAATCGGAGTAGTTAGGGGCGGGGCTAAGGAAGGGGCGGGTAAGAGAATGGCGGGGCTACTGCGGAAGGGCGGAGCTACTGGGAAGGGCGGGGCTAAGGGCAGGGGGTTGCGACCATCGGGAGGGTTATGGGGGGCGGGGCTAAGGGGATGGGGGCGGGGCTATTTTGGAAGGGGCGGGGCTAAGGACGAAGGGGCGGGGCTAAGCGATGGGCTACAACCAATCGGATGGGATAAGGGGACTGGGGCAGGCGCTAAATGAAACGGGGGACGGGCGCTAAGGGAGAAGCTGATGACCCAATCGGGTGGGAGGTTAGGGGCGGGGCTAAGCGGAAGGGGGCGGGGCTAAGGGTTGGGCTATTGATGCTATGGGTCCCTCTCTCCCTATACTTATGGGTCCCACTTATAGGGCAGGGTTATGGGATCCCCACCCCATTGACCCCACACTTATGGGTCCCTGCCCCACAGGTCCTTCATTGCGCCGGTCACCTCCGTTCCTATAGCGCCGGGGGCGGCTCCTCGTTGCGTTGCTTAGTGTTGATCTGTGAACCCATCGCTCACCCCGCGGCCATTGACGCCCCATTGGGATCCGGGGCCGTGCTCAGCCGACACTCCATGGATATGAAGTTCACCTATTGTGATGAGAGGTGGGAGCCCCCCATAGACCCCCAGAGACCCCAGACCCACATAGACCCCAATAGGACACCCATAGACCCCATAAACTCCCATAGACCCCAATAGGACCCCCTATAGGACCCCTATAGGACCCCAATAGACCCCTATAGACCCCTATACACCCCCATAGACCCCAATGGGAGCTCCATAAACCCCCATAGACCACCATAGACCCCAATAGGATCCCCATAGACCCCAATGGGAGCCCCATAGACCCCAATAGGACCCCCATAGACCCCCATAGACCCCCATAGACCCCAGACCCACATAGACCCCAATAGGAGCCCCATAGACCCCATAGACCCCAATGGGAGCCCCATAGACCCCAATGGGAGCCCCATAGATCCCTATAGACACCCATAGACCCCAATGGGAGCCCCATAGATCCCAATGGGAGCCCCATAGATCCCAATGGGAGCCCCATAGACCACAATGGGAGCCCCATAGATCCCTATAGACACCCATAGACCCCAATGGGAGCCCCATAAACCCCCATAGACACCCATAGACCCCAATGGGAGCCCCATAGATCCCAATGGGAGCCCTATAGATCCCTAAAGACACCAATAGACCCCAATGGGAGCCCCCCATAGACCCCATAGATCCCATAGATCCCAATGGGAGCCCCATAGATCCCTATAGACACCCATAGACCCCAATGGGAGCCCCATAGACCCCCATAGACCCCCATAGACCCCAATGGGAGCCCCATAGATCCCTATAGACACCCATAGACCACAATGGGAGCCCCATAGACCCCATAGACCCCAATGGGAGCCCCATAGACCACAATGGGAGCCCCACAGACCCCCATAGACCCCATAGACCCCAATAGGACACCCATAGACTGCCATAGACCCCAATGGGACCCCCTATAGGACCCCCATAGACCCCAGACCCCCATAGACCCCTATAGACCCTCATAGACCTCCAATAGGGCACCCATAGACCCCCATAGATCCCAATGGGAGCCCAATGGGAGCCCCACAGACCCCAATGGGAGCCCCATAGACCCCCATAGAGACCCCTAATAGGACCCCATAGACCCCCATAGACCCCTATAGACCCTCAGAACCCCAATGGGAGCCCCATAAACCCTCATAGAGACCCATAGACCCCAATAGGATCCCCATAGACCCCAATGGGAGCCCCATAACCCCCCATAGACACCCATAGACCCCAATGGGAGCCCCATAGATCCCTATAGACACCCATAGACCCCAATGGGAGCCCCATAGATCCCAATGGGAGCCCCATAGACCCCAATGGGACACCCATAGACTGCCATAGACCCCTATAGGACCCCCATAGACCCCCATAGACCCCCATAGACCCCTATAGACTCCAATGGGAGCCCCACAGACCCCCAGAGACCCCCATAGACACCCATAGACCCCAGACCCCCATAGACCCCAATAGGACCCCCATATACCCCCCTATAGATCCCAATAGGACCCCAATGGGAGCCCCATAAACCCCCATAGACCCCAGACCCCCATAGACCCCCATAGACCCCCATGGGACCCCAATGGGAGCCCCATAAACCCCCATAGACCCCTATAGACCCCAGACCCCCATAGACCCCTATAGACCCTTATAGATCCCCATAGACCCAATAGGACCCCTATAGACCCCCATATACCCCTATAGACCCCCATAGACCCCCATGGGATACCAAAAGACCCCTATAGACCCCAGACCCCCATAGACCCCCATGGGACCCCCATAGACCCCATAGACCCCAATGGGAGCCCCATAGACCCCCATAGACACCCATAGACCCCCATAGACCCCATAGACCCCAATGGGAGCCCCATAGACCACAATGGGAGCCCCATAGATCCCTATAGACCCGAATAGGACCCCCATAGACCCCCATAGACCCCTATAGACCCGGGGCCGTGCTCAGCCGACACTCCATGGATATGAAGTTCACCTACTGCGATGAGAGGTGGGAGCCCCATAGATCCCTATGGGAGCCCCATAGATCCCTATAGACACCCATAGACCCCAATGGGAGCCCCATAGATCCCAATGGGAGCCCCATAGACCCCAATGGGAGCCCCATAAACCCCCATAGAGACCCATAGACCCCAATGGGGGCCCCATAGATCCCTATAGACACCCATAGACCCCAATGGGAGCCCCAGATACCCCCAGAGACCCCCATAGACACCCATAGACCCCAGACCCCCATAGACCCCTATAGACACCCATAGACCCCATAGACCACAATGGGAGCCCCATAGATCCCTATAGACACCCATAGACCCCAATGGGAGCCCCATAAACCCCCATAGAGACCCATAGACCCCAATGGGAGCCCCATAGATCCCCATAGAC
>NW_015440367.1:0-315 GCF_001577835.2 Coturnix japonica | reverse complement strand
GATCCCTATAGACACCCATAGACCCCAATGGGAGCCCCATAAACCCCCATAGAGACCCATAGACCCCAATGGGAGCCCCATAGATCCCCATAGACACCCATAGACCCCAATGGGAGCCCCAGATACCCCCAGAGACCCCCATAGACACCCATAGACCCCAGACCCCCATAGACCCCTATAGACACCCATAGACCCCATAGACCACAATGGGAGCCCCATAGATCCCTATAGACACCCATAGACCCCAATGGGAGCCCCATAAACCCCCATAGAGACCCATAGACCCCAATGGGAGCCCCATAGATCCCCATAGAC
>NW_015440366.1:9946-10842 GCF_001577835.2 Coturnix japonica | reverse complement strand
CTAGTGAAGCCTGGTGAGGCCTAGTGAGGCCTAGTGAAGCCTAATGGGGCCTGCTGAGGCCTAGTGAGGCCTAATGGGGCCTAGTGAGGCCTAGTGGGGTCTAGTGGGGTCTAATGGGGTCTGGGGCGGCTTAATGGGGTCTAATAGGGTCTAATGGTGTCTGTGGGGGGCGGCCTAATGGGGTCTAGTAGGGTCTAATGGGGTCTGGGGCCGCATAATGGGGTCTAATAGGTTCTAATGAGGTCTGGGGGGGCGGCCTAATTGGGTCTAGTAGGGTCTAATGGGGTCTAATGGGGTCTGGGGCGGCTTAATGGGGTCTAATAGGGTCTAATGGGGTCTGGGGTGGCCTAGTGAAGCCTAGTGGGGTCTAATGGGGTCTGGGGCTGCTTAATGGGGACTGGGGGGGCGGCCTAATGGGGTCTAACGGGGTCTAATGGGGTCTGGGGCGGCCTAATGGGGTCTGGTAGGGTCTAATGGGGTCTGGGGTGGCCTAATGGGGTCTAATGGGGCTTAATGGGGTTTTGGGGGCTGACTAATGGGGTCTGGGGAGGCATAATGGGGCCCAGATCGGGCTCTGTGGGTTCTAGTGGTTCTTATGGGTTCTGTAAGGGTTCTAATGGGGTCATGGGGGTTCTCATGGGTTCTGGTGGGTCTGTAGGGATTCTGTGGGGTTATGGAGTGTTAATGGGGGTTTAGGGTGGTCTATGGGGTATTAATGGGGTTCTTGGGGGGGGCTATGAGGTGTTAATAGAGTTCTGGGGGGGTTTTAGGGGCAGGTTATGGGGTATTAATGGGGTTCTGGGGGATCTTGGGTGGTCTATGGGGTATTAATGGAGTTCTAAAGGGGGTCTTGAGGGGGCTATGGGGTATTAATGGGGTTCTAGGGAGTCTATGGG
>NW_015440366.1:6333-7408 GCF_001577835.2 Coturnix japonica | reverse complement strand
GGGTTTTGGGGGCCCTTGAAACTGGCATCTTTGGGGTTTGGGGGGGCTGGAAACTGACATTTTTAGGGTTTTGGGGGTCCTTGAAACTGACATCTTTGGGGTTGGGGGGGCTGGAAACTGACATGTTTAGGGTTGGGGGGCATCCCTTAAAACTGATGTGTTTGGGGTACCTTGAAACTGACATCTTTGGGTTTTTGGGGGGACTGGAAACTGACATCTTTGGGGTTTGGGGGTCCTGGAAACCGACATGTTTGAGGTTTTGGGCCCTTGAAACCGACAAGTTTGGGGTTACGTCGACCTTAAAACCGACATCTTTGGGTTTTGGGGGCCATGAAACCGACATGTTTGGGGTTGGGGGGACTGGAAACTGCCATCTTTGAGGTTAAGGGAGCCTTGAAACCAATATGTATGAGGTTGGGGGGCCTTGAAACCGACATCTTTGGGGTTTGGGGGTCCTGGAAACTGACAAGTTTGGGGTTTGGGGTCTTGAAACCGACATGTATGAGGTTGGGGGGCCTTGAAACCGACATCTCTTGAGTTTTGGGGCCTTAAAACCGCCAAATTTGGGGTTTTGGGGCCTCGAAACCGCCAAATTTGGGGTTTTAATGGCACTTGAAACTGACATCTTTGGGGTTTGGGGGTCCTGGAAACTGACAAGTTTGGGGTTTTGGGGCCTTGAAACCGACGTGTATGAGGTTGGGGGGCCTTGAAACCGACATCTTTGGGGTTTTGGGGCCTTGAAACCGACATGTTTGGGTTTTTGGGGCCTTGAAACCGCCATCTTTTGAGTTTTGGGGCCTCGAAACCGCCAAATTTGGTGTTTTGGGGCCTCGAAACCGCCATGTTTGGGGTTGGGGGGGCTTAAGGGTTGGGGGGTGTTTATGGGGGGGGTCTCCCATTGAAGCCCCCCCCCCTAATTATGGCAGTGAAGTTCCTGGCCTTCCTACGTAAGCGGATGAACACCAACCCGTCCCGAGGACCCTTCCACTTCAGGGCACCCAGCCGCATCTTCTGGCGCACCGTTAGAGGTGGGGGGGGGTTAATTAATTAATTGAAGGGGGTTAATTAATGGGGG
>NW_015440366.1:0-1133 GCF_001577835.2 Coturnix japonica | reverse complement strand
CAGTTTGCGTTCCTGGGCCGCCTGGCCCATGAGGTTGGCTGGAAGTACCAGGCTGTGACGGCGGCGCTGGAGGAGAAGAGGAAAGCCAAGGCCAGGCTGCACTACGGCAAGAAGAAGAAGATGATGGTGAGATGGGGGGGCCTCGAAACTGACATATTTTTGGGGTCCAGGGGGGTCTTGAAACTGACATTTTTGGGCTTAAACCTGGGGTTTTGGGCCTTGAAACTGATATCTTTGGGGTTTGGGGGCCCTTGAAACTGACTTCTTTGGGGTGCCTTGAAACTGACTTCTTTGGGGTTCGGGGGGGGGCTTGAAACTGACTTTGGGGTTGGGGGGGTCTTGGAACTGACTTTTCTGGGGTCCGGGGGGGTCTTGAAACTGACTTCTTTGGGGTCAGGAGGACCTTGAAACTGACATATTTGGGGTCCGAGGGGGCCTTAAAACTGACATATTTGGGGTCCGGGGAGGCCTTGAAACTGATATCTTTGGGGTTCAGGGGGCCTCGAAACTGACTTCTTTGGGGTTCGGGGGGGGTCTTGAAACTGATATCTTTGGGTTTTGGGGGCCTTGAAACTGACATATTTCAGGTTCGGGGGGCCTTGAAACTGATTTCTTTGGAATGCCTTGAAACTGACTTCTTTGGGGTTCAGGGAGGGTCTTGAAACTGATATCTTTGGGGTCCGGGGAGCCTTGAAACTGACTTCTTTGGGGTCAGGAGGACCTTGAAACTGACATATTTGGGTTTGGGGGGGGCTTGAAACTGACATCTTCCAGGTTGGGGGGCCTTGGAACTGACTTTGGGGTCCGGGGGGGCCTTGAAACTGACATGATTTGGCTTGAGGGGAGCCTTGAAACTGATGTGTTTGGGGTGGGGGGGGGCTTGAAACTGACACTAGTGTGAAGCTGGAGGGTCTAGAAACCGACATTCAGGCACTAGAAGATTTTAAGGGAGGGGCACCTTGAAACCGCTCTATGTTAATGAATGGGGGGTGGGGGGGGTGGCCTTGAAACTCTCATTGCGGATCCTGGGGGAGCCTGGAAACAGACATTTCCATTGAGAAAAGCTTCATTTTAAGGCCTTTAGGTCTTTTTAAACGGGGTTTTTTCCCCCCAGCCCCCCCCGATATGAACCT
>NW_015440365.1:0-10917 GCF_001577835.2 Coturnix japonica | reverse complement strand
AACTCTTGTCGCAGAACAGGACTGACGTCTTATCGAGTTCTGGCTTCAGGGGAGTTGTGGGAGCCTTCAAGCCGTTCGCCTAGATTTACAGTTAGGCCTCTCGGTTACGGGACTCATTCTCTCTTCTATTTGGCTTGATTCGTTAGCTCAATTTTCAATTATATTTATTATTGTGTTATCCTGTATTTCGAAACTATAGTATTTCAGTAAATAAGTGTGGCCTCCTTAGATCCCATCTCGCTGTTTTCTTTTCCTAAATTAATTAACTTTTCCTTTCGGCCTAGGGCCCCTCCAGGGGCCTGCGGCCCCCTGTCACGGGACGCAGGTGATTTTTTAGTTCAAACCGGGACAGATTTTTGGTGGAGAATGCGCGGGCAAATTGAGTTTGCTGTTTTTCTGTGTTTTCTTCTGTTTGCCTCTTTTAGCTTTAACAGAGCTACGAGTTTTTTCCCTGTTAAGGAGCGTATTCTCGTGGTTTGCGATTCTGCCACCTGCGAGCTTGACCTTGAAAGTCCAGGCCAGCACACAACCAGAGCCACACACCACAAACCGAAAAAAAGAAACGAACAACGCACACAACCACAAAACAAAAAACAAGCGACACACAACTGCAACATACATCCACGGAATACCCAACTATGCATCGTCCAATAGAACACACTGAATATACGAGGCAAATTGATTTTCTTTTTTACTTTTTCCTCTATTGAGGCAAAAAGATGTTTTCTCTACTAAATTTGTTTTACCAGGGACTTGTGTGCCATTGGTTCCTTGTTCTTGACGACGCTCCGGAACAATATTGGGCGAATGTTTAAAAGCTACTCCACTTTTTTCTTATTGGAGCTATACCAATTGTATAATTGAATATATCGAAAGGCATGGTTCCCAGAGCAATATCGCTCACTTTCGTAATGCTGTAATACAACAGCTCCAAAAGAGCGGAGCAACTAACTGCAAGAACTAATTATACAGAAATGGTAGATCATTTCAGCCACTGCTCCTCCTTTCCTTTCCATGAATCCTTTATGCCAGTTCTCTGACCCCAATGATCAGTGGGCCACACTCTTAATCTCCCTGATCCTTACCCTGTTGATATTGTAATTTAATCTCACTCAGTATCCTGGATTCTATAACATCCGGAGGAAGTCTTCCCTAAACCAGAAGAAATACTGAGTGGCAGGGAATTGAAGAGATTCTCAAAGACAGACATACTTCAAGTGTATGGAGCTTCCACTCCTGAACACTTGAAGATCCTGAGAGTCGGATTGCATATTTGAGCAGGAGATGTTGTGTGCTCAGGCAAGAATTTCAGGACACGCACAAATGATTTGGCCTAGCCTAATGGGCTTATTGGGCCTTAGTCCCAAAATACCCATTTCCTTGGAGAGAGACCGAGTCCATTTAGAAGCTGAGAGGCAGAAAAACTTTGGACTGAGAAGGTAGAGCAGAAGAAAAAGCTTTTGCAAGCCTCAGAGAAAAGGATCTCCTGTTACCCAACGAGCACTCCAATGCTCGACTACCGAGAAAGACCGAGTTTAGCAGCTGAGGCAGAAAACTTTCGACTTGAGAAGTAGAGAGGAGAAAAAGCTTTCGAAGACTGAGAGAAAAGATCTCCTGTACCAACCCGAGAAAACGCGTCAAATCTGTAACGAGAGAGAAGTCTTAGAGCTGCGACGACAGCTAAAACTTTGGGATTGAGAAGGTAGAGAGAGAAAAAGTTTTTTGAAGCTGAGAGAAAGATCATCCTGTACCAACAGACTCAATCTGGTACGAGAAGATAGAGACGGCTCTTAGAAGCTGACGCAGAAAAATAACAACAAAAAAAAACTTTGGGATGGAAAAAAGCTCCCTGCAATCCCAACTCCAACACTCTCCAGTCCGAGGTACAGCGCCCTCCGGTCCAGCACGGACCGCTCTCCAGTCCCGAGCACGGCGCCCCTCCGGTCGAGCACGACGCTCTCCAGTCCGAACACGGCGCCCTCCGGTCCGAGCTGACGCTCTCCAGACTGAGCGCGATGCCCTCCGCTCCGAGCATGACACTCTCCAGACTGAGCATGATTTGCCTTCCAATCCAACTGCTTTACGAACACCCTCCAGTCCGAGACACAACACTCTTCAGTCTGTGCTAATGCCCTCCAGTCCGAGCATAACGCTCTTCCAGACTGAGCACAATTGGCCAGCATCGTCCAGACCGAGCACAAGCACTCTTCAACACCGAGGCATAATTGCCCTCCAGGTGCCGAGCAACACATCGAACGCCAACAATCTTCAGACTCGAGGCACAATGCCCTCCCAGACCGAGCACAACACTTCTGCAGTCCGAGCCATAATGCCCAACTCAGCGTACCGAAAGCATAACGGCTCTTTCAGACGTGAGCACGAATTGCCCTTACGAGACGGCACGCCACAACAACTCTTCAAGGTCGCAGAAACATAACACTCTTCAGACGAGCACAAGTGCCCTCCAGACAAACAAGTCTCCAACCACTCTCCCAGAGCCTGAGCGCGATCCCCCTCCGACGGTCGAGAGCATGGACACTCCCAGAGCTGAGCGCAGAACTCCCCATCCGGCAGTACAAAGCCGAGGCACGACACTCTTCCCACGATCGCGAGCACACCACCACACTCCTGATCGTGCTAAAGGCGTCGATCTCCACAGAGTCAAACTGACTCTATTGACTCGTTGTACAACTGAACAACACATCTCAAGGCCGGACTACAACGGCCCTCAAACGCCATCGCCAGCCACCTACCGGTACATTGAGCGTACAAGCACGACGACGACTCCCTAGTCATGACTAACGACCGCCTGCCATCCACCCATCCTACGACAACACACCAACGCCAACACCCGAAACAACAGCACAAGCACACGACCCCCCAGTAGGTCTTAGTATATAAACCCAACAAAGCGAAACCCCACTCAACTGAAGCGGAATGCAGACACCCTCAAGCCATCCACTGAACCGTATGAGTACTCCAACTTAACCAACCACCTGGGCAAACAAACCAAGGCACCAGATACAAAATGTTTGGTTGCCCTGTAAGAGGGCGAAAAACAAAACGGAGTTTTCAACTCATAATAGAGAAAATGCAGAAGAGTTAGACGGCACACGCAAAGAGATAACGGAGGGAGTTCCAAGACAGAAGAAAGCAACAGGAACTCAAGGAGAAGCGACGGGGAGGAAACTCAGGAGAGCAGGGGGGACCAAACCAGGCCATATCACAGCGAAACGACTGAACCACCACCAGCCGACAGGCGGCAGTCCCAGGAAGAGGCCACAGGAGGAGTCAGAAGCAACACAGCAGCGAATACGCATCCGGCGGAGCAAGACCAGCTGTGCGAAATTACATCAAAGCAGTATAAGAAGATGTTAAGAGGAGAGAGAAGAAGTCCCAGAGCGCCAAGCACACACGAAAGTTACGAAGAGAGAAAGTTAGGAGAGAGGAAGAACAGAGGCTAAGGTCTGCCTGGAGCGAAAGAACACAAGCGTATCAGAGTCAGGCGTCAGAGATCCAAGACGAGGAGCCAAAAAGCTCAAATCCATATTACTCTCATCACCACAACGACACACAGAAACCAGACCCGAACTTAATCCCAACAAACCACAACAAAACACAAGCCCACAAGAACACTATCACAAAATCCACAAAGCACGAGACAACAAAAAGCCACCCCAACCAACAGAAAACACACGCAAACAAAGTACCACATTTCTTTCAACCTACCCAGCTACAACAATGCACAAACGTAACAGACCGCAGAACAATAAGACCAATAGCAACAAGCAAAGATATATCCGACACACCACGCACGGCACCACAGACACCGACTTAGTTTTAAACTCCATCGAGTCCAAACTACTGATTAGATGCGGCAGCCTCAAATATAGAGTCCAGGTCCCGTGACCTATCGTGTTGTTCCCTGGGAGATGTAGTCTTCTTCTGTAAGTTGCAGATTCAGTAAAATTATTCATGCTTTGTATGATGTTATGATGTGGAATACTGATAGCAAAAATTACAAAATTATTAAACCATGACATAATGTCCAACTTCTATCATCCATATAGCTCGTTATGTCAATGGGATTCCTCAAGAAAGGATCCTCTCATTATCCTCTAATGGCTATTTCTACCGCATACATTTTAAAAAAAAAATTGTTGCAGAAAAGTAAACAATTTCTTATTTATATTCATTTATTTTTCCACTGAGGCTCCACTTTAAAAATAGACCTCAAAGGATAAATTCCTAGAAAGAATGAAGGCTCAGAAAGAAATGGCAATGATAATTGATATTCAGTGTGAAGGAAAACAATATTGGGAGCAAGTAAGGGAAAGAATCTTGGAGATGTGCCTGATATTCCAATTGAAAGGGGAAAACGTGAAATGACAATTTCAGAAGCTCACTTAAAATCCCAAAATGCAGCTAATAATGAAGAATTTTGCCCTTAACTCTTCTGTGAGAAAATATAAAAATTCACAGTTTTAGGATCAATTGTCTGTAAGACAAAACAACATGGACAGATAGCGCTTATTCTGTTCTCACACCACTAAAGCAGGCCAAGCACATGTGCTCACTTAAAGAAACGAAACCCAGCTGTCCTAATCAAGCAGGGTATGAATGTGACCTCAGCTGCAGCAGGAGCTTTTTGGGCAGAGCAGGTGTGTAGGTGGAGGGATAAGGGAGTCGGTACGTCAAGCTGGGCGGATATCAGACTAAAGGTATGTATATTTATTAATCTTTGTTGTTTATGTAGTTATTGTTATTAGGTCTATGGTGAACTTCACATGTAATCATAAAGGTAAGGTGGCTTTAGAAAAAAGCTGTGGGACTTGTCATAGTTTTACTCAGTAGCTGTGTGCTGAGCAATGCAATGTGGGCTGCTGTCCTTGCTTTACTGTTCCTTTTTAGACAAGAAATTGAGGTGTGTTTCTGCTTAAGGGCATTCTGGGTTGTCTTGTTCTGGTCAAGACAAACCCTTTTATCTTAAACTAGAAAAGGATTCCCTTTATTTTCTCAATAGTAGGAGTGCTGTGGGCTTGTTGACCTGAGAGGGCCAGGTGTCCTAATAGGCCATCCATCATGAGATGAGTGAGCTTCAGGACACCTTCACTTATTTGCTGCTACATACCTTAAGAATAAAGCATAACTTTTCTCAGGGTAGCAAATGAATTTTATGTGAATGTTTATGTGGAAAAAGTGAAATAGTTTCTTCAATTCAGGAACAGGGCTCCCATTATAAAAACTTGAATGTATTCCAGTGATGCTACGGATGAATAACAGGTGGATGCAGCAAAAGATTCTCATGCACGGGCATGGTCAGCCTCTACTCGGCTCAGAGTCTGACAGAGCCAGACCTGGCACTACGGCTCTTTCCCAGCTCATTGCATTTGCACAAGTGTTTCCTCATCCTCTCCCAGGAACAGCTGCCAATCTCAGGGTAACCTCACTTTTCTGTGGATGCTTTACGTGTGGAATTGCTTGCAGCACCTCGCCAGTGCTGAGGTCGATGCTCTGAGTACCCGAGTTTATCCTAGTTCCTCTGTCACGTTCCCTTGCTGCAGCTGTGACTCTGTTCTGTAACTTCTCTAATTACACGTTGCATTTGCTGCTGTCTGTTGCTGGGTGTGCTGTGAGCATTTAGGTTTCTTTTTTCCCCCCTCTGCATTCCTGTAATGTAAACAGATTCATTGAAGTGTATTTAACCTGAAATAATCTAGAACGCGTTGCTTTGGGCTGTGTATTTTAGGCGCTGCCTTCTGCAGTTCTGTGTTCACGAAAGCAGTTTGCTTTGTGCAGAGCTGGGAGGGAGGATGGTCCGTTCCGTGTTGCACACAGCTGTAGGTTTTCTTGTTCAAACAGCCGCAATCCGCGATGCCGTTGGTGCTCGGGCCGGGCGTAGCACGGAGCTGCTTTGCTAACTTGCACTTAACGTCGGTGCACGATCCCAATACTCAGAGTTCACCTGTAGGGTCACCTGAAAAACTCAAAGGTCTGTGGGCTGAGCCACGTTTAGCAACATGTTGGGCAGCCATTGGAGGGCGGAAAGTGCAGGACCTGCTACTCCCCACCCCGGTCCCGGTGAGCTGACCCCGGGCTGTTGGCACAGCTGTCAAGGCAGGATTCGTTGTCTGCTCATGTCAGCACTGTCTTGGGTAGAAAGACTGTGAGTAAAAACTTGGAATGCTTGAAGAGAATGTTTAAAGGGGCTGAGGGACTGTACAGCTCTTTTATTGAGGGCATCAAAATACAAACATAGGCAGAGCAGAACTATAAAAATACTGTAAGTGCATCTAAAATAGGAGAGATTGTTCTTATGATGAAGCCTAAAGGACCTTTGTGTGTGAGTCGGATAGGGCAGCTCGTTAATATTCACGCTTGTTTCTGTCTATCAGTGAGCTCTGCGTAAAGGACTAAAGAGCCATAATCCGTCTGTGTCCTTTGCCTGACTTCCTCATCTGTTGTCTTTTATGGTCTGTCCACTGTTTTCTATGGGTTAAAAATTGCAGGTGAAATGAGTTGGTGCTTGTGCTGATCAAATATGTGGTGACTTTGCTTTTGGTTGCACGTGCTGAACGCTGCCAGCATTAACTGGTGAGTTGTGTGCAGTGAGTCCCTGCGTGTGCCACGAGGGGGGAGGAGTAACGGCTGGAGTAGAGACATCCCTGGGGAGAGAAACTAGTGAACAGCAAGATTTGGAGTAGATATGGGAACAGATAGAACGGCTGCAGAGGTGGTTTGTGCATTGATTTTAATTAAAGAGGATGCAGAATATAGTTCTCAGTGAAGTGAAGATGATGGGGTGGGATAAAGCTGTATTGGTTTTGATTTAGAAAAATACACGTGTCTGAATGTAGAAAATAATATATAAACTACTGTGAAATAACGGCTTGGTGCTCTGTTCTACAGCAATTAGGAAATGCTATGAAGTATATTGGGGAAAAAAAGGGAGTTTTCTCTGAAGCCGAACTCTGAGCTGAAGAACAGAAGTGCTCTTAGTCAGGTCTCGGTAGTTCTATCTTGTTTCATAATGTTTGTATTAAATCAGACACCTCAGAGCGCTTAATCATTTTTAGCTTCTAGATCTTTGCATTGGATGTTATATTTGCTGCCAAGATTTAATATAAGAATTAGAATAAACAAAACTTGTTGATCAGAGGCAGCAAACTACAGCAATGACAGGGAACCAGGAGCCTGATCCAGAAATTTATCTCTCATAAAGAGACACCTACTGACTTCACTGGGTTTTGGGTCAAGCCTCAATTGGATACAAAACCCATTTAGGCTTTCCACACAGGTCATTAGATGACCTGGGTTATGATAGCTATTAATCTACTGTAATAACTCTGTGTCCTTACAATGAAATGGGGAAGAGGGACAGATGGAAGGATGCTGTCATGTCTTTGTATTGGGAAATGTCTGTGATCCTAGCTTGCTTTTCTAGATGTAGTGATGTTTATATGTTTATATAAAACTACTTTTTAACATGCAGCTTCAGCACACTTAAACAATCAGCAGACAGCAGTATTTACTTGAACAGCTATTAAATCAGCAATTCATGGAGAGTTTGCTGTGTTAATAGTGGTAAGTGGTTTTCCTGTAAGTTGCTGCTGCTTGATCTTGGAGATTCTGGTTACTAAAAGCAAAATGCTGGGTCCTGGAACACAATTGGCTCCTCTCTTCAGTCCCAAGGTCAGAACTGATGTTAGGAACTGATGTTGGGACACAGGAGAGCAAGGAACAACTGCTGACCCAGCCGTCAGGAGGAGGAAATATGATGAAAAGGAAACAACCTTCTCTGCTTAAGAAATCTGAGTTTAGATGATTAACCTGGATTGGATTTAATCCAGTGCTTCTGGTCCTTAATTTTGAAACAAGTTGAACTTGAAAATGCAGTGTCAACTAGAACAAATCTTGACTATATTGGGCAGTAAGGCTACTGAGATTTCAAGCGTCTAGGGCAGATTCCAGGTAGTTATGATAAGCAGCTATTTTTTTCTCCATAAAGGCTTTTCTATATGCTGTTTGAAGAAGTACTTTGCTTTTATTTTATTGGTTTTTTTCCCCTCTTTTATGGATCAGTTAGGGAATGTTATAAGAACTTAAAACTTATGAGGCTTTTAGGACTTGAAGACCATTAGAGCTTCTGGACCTGATGAAACCAGCATTGGTTAGAATGACTGTTTCATACATGACATTAATATAAAACAGCTGAAGTCCTTTAAAATGTGCATTTAAAAAAAGGATGTGTCATGGTTTAATAATTTTGTAATTTTTGCTATCAGATATTCCACATCATAACATCATATTAAGCATGAATAATTTACTGAATCTGCAACTTACAGAAGAAGACTACATCTCCCAGGGAACAACACGATAGGTCACGGGACCTGGACTCTATAATTAACTCTGTCGCAGAACAGACTGAGGTCTTTCGAGTTCTGGCGTTCAGGGGAGTGTGGTGGAGCCTTCAGCCGTTCGCCTAGATTCACAGTAGGCCTCTCGGTTACGGGACTCATTCTCTCTCCTATTTTGCTTGATTCGTTAGCTCAATTTCAATTATATTGTATTATATTGTGTTATTCCTGTATTTCGATATAGTATTTAGTAAATAAGTGTGCCTCCTTAGATCGTTGCCGCTGTTTTCTTTTCCTAATTAATTTTTTTCCTTTCGGCCTAGGGCCCCTCTGGGGCCTACGGCCCCCTGTCACGGACGCAGGTGGATTTTTAGTTCAAACCGTGACAGATTTTGGTGGAGAATGCGGGCAAATTGAGTTGCTGTTTTTTCTGTGTTTTCTTCTGTGTGCTCTTTTAGCTTTTAACAGAGCTACGAGTTTTTTTTCCCTGTTAAGGAGCTATCTCGTGTTTGGGATTCTGCACCTTCGAGCTTGACCTTGAAAGTCCAGGCGGACTGCCAATACTCCGGTATATTTTATAAACACTGCTGAGCTTTGTTTTCTTTTACTTTTTTCTCTCTATTGGAGGAAAAAAGATGTTTTCTCTACTAAATTTGTTTTACCAGGGACTGTGTGCCATTGGTTCCTTTTTTGAGACGCTCCGAACATATTGGGCCATGTTTAAGGCTAGCCACTTTTTCTTATGGAGCTATACAATTGTATAATGGATTGAAAGCATGGTTAGCAATGCTCACTTCGTATCTGTATACAGCTCCAGAGGGAGCAACTAATGCAACTAATTATACAGAAATGGTGATTTTTAAGCGTGCTCCTCTTTCTTTCTATGAATCCTTTATGCAGTTCTTGAATGATCAGTGGGCCACACTCTTAATCTCCCTGATCTTACTGGTTGATTATTGTAATAATCTCACTCAGTATCTGGATTTATAACATCCGGAGGAAGTCTTCCCTAGAACCAGAGAAACTGAGTGGCAGGGAATTGAAGAGATTCTCAAAGGACAGACATCTTCAGTGTTATGGAGCTTCACTCCTGAACACTTGAAGAATCCTGAGAGTTTGATTGCATATTTGAGGCAGGAATGTTGTGGCTCAGGCAGATCTCAGGAGGCACAAATGATTTTGGGCCTAGCTAATGCTTATTGGGCCTTAGTTAATACCATTCCTGAGAGAGAGAGTCTTAGAGCTGAGGCAGAAAAAACTTTGGACTGAGAAGGTTAGAGAGAGAAGAAAAAGCTTTTGAAGCTGAGAGAAAAGATCTCCTGTACCAACGAGACTCAATCTGGTACGAGAAAGAGAGTCTTAGAGCTGACGCAGCAAAACTTTGGGATAGAAAGGTAAGAGAGAGAAAAAAGCTTTTGAAGGCTGAGAGAAAAGATCTCCTGTACCAACGAGATCAATCTGGTACGAGAAAGAGAGTCTTAGAGCTGACGCCAGCAAAACTTTGGGAGAGAAGGTAGAGAGAGAAAAGCTTTTGAAGCTGAGAGAAAAGATCTCCTGTACCAACGAGACTCAATCTGTACGAGAAAGAGAGTCTTAGAGCTGACGCAGAAAAAACTTTGGGATGAGAAAAAGCTCCCTGCAATCCCAACTCAACACTCTCCAGTCTGAGCACAGTTGCCCTCCCGTCCGGAGCACGACATTCTCCAGTCCGAGCACGGCGCCCTCCGGTCCGAGCACGACGCTCTCCAGTCCGAGCACGGCGCCCTCCGGTCGACACGACACTCTCCAGTCCGAAGTACAGCGCCCTCCGGTCCGAGCATGACACTCTCCAGACTGAGCGCGATGCCCTCCGGTCCGAGCACGACGCTCTCCAGTCCGAGCACGGCGCCCTCCGCGTGCCGAGCACGACGCTCTCCAGTCCGAGCACGGCGCCCTCCGGTCCGAGCATGACACTCTCCAGACTGAGCGCGATGCCCTCCGGTCCGAGCATGACACTCTCCAGACTGAGCGCGATGCCCTCCCGGTCCGAGCACGACACTCTCCAGTCCGAGTACAGCGCCCTCCGGTCCGAGCATGACACTCTCCGACTGAGCGCGATGCCCTCCGGTCCGAGCACGACACTCTCCAGTCCGAGGCACAGCGCGCCTCCGGTCCAAGGTATGACACTCTCCAGTCCAAAACACAAAGACCTCCAGTCCGGGTTACGACAATCTCCGGGCAGCGCGCAGCGCCCTCCTGTGTAAGCACAAGCGCTCTCCAGTCTGAGCACGACGCCCTCCAGTCTAGTTATATACGTCCTCAGGGCCAGAATGGCGACACCCTCAAGGTCTGAACCGTATATGACTACCACACTTACTAACCACCACGGCTGGGCCCCAGATACAATGTTGGTTGCCCCTGTAAGAGGCGAAAAAACAAACGAGTTTCAAACTCAGATAGAGGAAATGCAGAAGGGAGTTAGAAGAGCGAGGGAGTTAGGAGAGCAGGGACTCAGGAGAGCAGGGGGACTCAGGAGAGCAGGAGGAGTTCAGAAGACCAGAGGAAGTTGGGCGGAGCAGAG
>NW_015440364.1:17915-21617 GCF_001577835.2 Coturnix japonica | reverse complement strand
AATTTAGGGTAATTTTGGGATTTGGGTGATTTAGGGTTGATTTTAGCATTTTGGGTGAGTTGGGTGATTTTGGGTCTTTTGTGGGTCATTATAGGGTGGATTTTGGGCCATTTTTGGTGAATTTGGGTTCATTTTGGGTGACTTTTTGGTGATTTTGGGTGATTTGGAGGTCTTACAGGGATTTTGGGGTGATTTTGGGTGATTTTGGGTCATTTTGGGGCTATATAGGGTTGGTTTTGGGTGATATAGGGTGGTTTTGGGTCATTTTGGGGGCTTATAGGGTTATTTTAGGGCCACTTTTTGGGGTGATTTGGGTGGTTTTAGGCCATTTTTGTGGAATTAGGTTATTTTAGGTGTACTTTGTGGTATGGATTTTGGGTCATTTTGGGGTCCTTATGGGTGATTTTAAGGCCATTTTGGGGTGATTTGGGGTAATTTTGGGGTGATTTGGGGTGATTTTGGGTCAATTTTGCGGGGCTTATAGGGCGATTTTGGGTCATTTTGGGGTGATTTTGGGTCATTTTGGGGGCTTATAGGGTGGTTTTGGGGTCTTATAGGGTGATTTTAGGGCCATTTTTGGGGTAATTTAGGGTAATTTTGGGTGATTTTGGGTCATTTTTGGGGTTCATATAGGGTGATTTTGGGTCTTATAGGTGATTTTAAGCCATTTTTGGGTGATATAGGGTGATTTTGGGGTGATTTAGGGTGATTTTGGGTCCATTTTGGGGCTTATAGGGATGATTTGGGGTCTTATAGGGTGATTTTGGGTCATTTTGGGGTCTTATAGGGTGGTTTTGGGGTCTTATGGGGTATTATTAGGCCATTTTGGGGTGATTTTGGGTCATTTTGGGTGATTTTGGGGTGATTTGGGGTGATTTTGGGTCATTTTGGGGTCTTATAGGGTGATTTTGGGTCTTTAGGGTGAGTTTGGTCATTTTGGGGCTATTAGGGTGTTTTGGGTCTTATAGGGTGGATTTTAACGCAATTTTTGTGGGTAATTTAGCGTTAATTTGGGTGATTTTGGGTCATTTTGGGGCTTAATAGGGTGGTCTTTGGGGTCTTATGGGTGATTTAGGCCATTTTGGCGGTGATTTGGGGTTCATTTGGGTGATTTTGGGGTGATTTGGGTGATTTTGGTCCATTTGGGGTCTATAGGGGTGGTTTTGGGTCTGTAATGGGTGATTTTAGGGCCATTTTTGGGGTGATTTTGGGTCATTTTGGGTGATTTTGGGGTGATTTGGGGTGATTTAGGGTGATTTTGGGGTGATTTGGGGTGATTTTGGGTCATTTTGGGGTCTTATAGGGTGATTTTAGGGCCATTTTTGGGGTGATATAGGGTGATTTTAGGGCCATTTTTGGTGTAATTTAGGTTAATTTTGGGTGATTTTGGGTGATTTTGGGGGTGATTTGGGTTCTTATAGGGTTGCATTTTGGGCCATTTTTGGCGGTGAGTTTGGTCAATTTTGGGTTGATTTTGGGCCATTTTGGGGTGATTCTGGGTCATTAGGGTGATTTTGGCGGTCATATAGGGTGGTTTTGGGGTCTTATGGGGTGATTTTAGGGCCATTTTTGGGGTGATTTTGGGTCATTTTGGGGTTGATTCTTTGGGTGATTTGGGTGATTTTGGGTCTCTTGGGTCATATAGGGTGACTTTTGGGTCATTTTGGGTGATTTTGGTCTTATAGGAGTGATTTTGGGTGATTTAGGGGATTTTGGTCATTTTGGGGTTATAGGGTGGTTTTGAGGGTCGTAAAGGGTGGATTTTTAGGGCAATTTTTGAGTAATTTAGCGGGTAAATTGGGGGGAATTTTGGGTGATTTGGGGTGATTTAGGGTGATTTGGGTGATTTAGCGATGTGGTGATTTTGGGGTCTTATGGTGATTTGGGTCATTTTGGGGTCTTATAGGGTGATTTTGGGACATTTTGGGGTCTTATAGGGTGATTTTGGGACATTTTGGGGGCTTATAGGGTGGTTCTGGGGTCTTATAGGGTGATTTTAGGGCCATTTTTGGGGTGATTTTTGGGTCATTTTGGGTGATTTTGGGTGATTTGTGGGTCGATTTTGGGTCATTTTGGGGTCATATAGGGTGAGTTTGGGGTCATATAGGGTGATTTGGGGTTGATTTGGGATGATTTTGGGCTATTTTGGGTCATTTTTAGGCCATTTTGGGTCGTTTTTAGGTTGATTTGGGTCATTTTTAGACAATTCTGGGTCATTTTTAGGCCATTTTGGGTCATTTTCAAGTCTTTTTGGGTCATTTTTTTGGCCATTTTTGGTTGATTTGGGGTGATTTTGGGTCATTTGGGTCATTTTTAGGTTGATTTGGGTCATTTTGGCCATTTTTGGGTTGATATGGGGTGATTTTGGGTCATTTTGGGTCATTTTTAGGCCATTCTTTGACTCATTTTTAGGCCATTTTGACTCATTTTTTGGCCATTTTGGTCATTTTTAGGAACCATTTTGGTCATTTTTAAGTCTTTTGGGGTCATTTCGACCCATTTGGGGACTCTTTGTGGCTCATTTTTGGGGCGATTTAAGGCCATTTTGGGGTCATTTTTAGGCCTTTCCGAGTCACTTTTAGGCCTTTCCGGGTCACTTTTAGGCCATTTTTGGGTCATTTTTGGGCCATTTTGGGTCATTTTTAGGCCATTTTGGGTCATTTCAACCCATTTGGGATCCATTTTGGGGTCTCTATGCACCTCCGTGCAGAACGGAAGCCATTTTGGGGCGATTTCAGCCCATTTTGGGGCAATTTCAGCCCATTTTGGGGTCATTTTTAGGCCATTCTGGGTCACTTTTAGGCCTTTCTGTGTCATTTTTAGGCCATTTTGACTCATTTTTTGGCCATTTTGACTCATTTTTAGGACATTTTGGGTCATTTTTAAGTCTTTTGGGGTCATTTTGACCCATTTGGGGACTCTTTGTGGCTCATTTTTGGGGCGATTTAAGGCCATTTTGGGGTCACTTTTAGGCCATTCTGGGGTCACTTTTAGGCCTTTCTGGGTCATTTTTAGGCCATTTTGACTCATTTTTAGGCCATTTTGGGTCATTTTTAGGCCATTTTGGGTCATTTTTAAGTCTTTTGGGGTCATTTCAACCCATTTGGGGACTCTTTGTGGCTCATTTTTGGGGCGATTTAAGGCCATTTTGGGGTCATTTTTAGGCCTTTCTGGGTCATTTTTAGGCCTTTCTGTGTCACTTTTAGGCCATTTTTGGGTCATTTTTAGGCCATTTTGGCTCATTTTTAGGCCATTTTGGGTCATTTCGACCCATTTGGGATCCATTTTGGGGTCTCTTTGCACCTCCGTGCAGAACGGAAGCCATTTTGGGGCGATTTCAGCCCATTTTGGGGTCATTTTTAGGCCTTTCTGGGTCATTTTTAGGCCATTTTGGGTCATTTTTTGGCCATTTTGACTCATTTTTAGGCCATTTTGGGTCATTTTAAAGTCTTTTGGGGTTATTTTGACCCATTTGGGGACTCTGTGTGGCTCATTTTTGGGGCAATTTAAGGCCATTTTGGGGTCATTTTTAGGCCATTCTGGGTCACTTTTAGGCCTTTCTGGGTCACTTTTAGGCCTTTCTGTGTCATTTTTAGGCCATTTTGGGTCATTTTTAGGCCATTTTGGGTCATTTCAACCCATTTGGGATCCATTTTGGGGTCTCTTTGCACCTCCGTGCAGAACGGAAGCCATTTTGGGGCG
>NW_015440364.1:10645-12340 GCF_001577835.2 Coturnix japonica | reverse complement strand
GTCACTTTTAGGCCATTTTTGGGTCATTTTTAGGCCATTTTGGCTCATTTTTAGGCCATTTTGGCTCATTTCAACCCATTTGGGATCCATTTTAGGGTCTCTATGCACCTCCATGCAGAACGGAAGCCATTTTGGGGCGACTTCAGCCCATTTTGGGGCCCTGTGGTTCTGTGGTCGGCGCAGTTTCCTGCCCAATTTCCTGTAGGCCTCTGTTGCTATGGCAACAACCCAACGTCAAATGGGCCCATTTTTGGGGTGGAAAACCTATTTTTGACCATTCCCCCCCCAATTAAAACCACGTTTTCATCCCATCCTCCTCAATATTAGACATTATTAATGTTATATAGGGTCAATTTAGGGCCGTTTTGGGGCATTTTGGGTCAATTTAAGCCCTTTTTGGGGCCGATTTAGGCTCTATTTGAGTGGCCGGGCCTGACAGGGCCTTGATCAAGGTGATTTTAGGGCTGTTTTGGGTCATTTTGGGTCAATTTAAGCCATTTTTGGGTCAATTTAAGCAATTTTTGGGTCAATTTAAGCCCTTTTGGGTCATTTTGGGGCAATTTTGGGTGATTTTGGGCTGATTTTGGGTCATTTAGGGCGATTTTGGGTCAATTTAAGCCCTTTTTGAGGCCTATTTATTGGGTCATTCTGGGTCTCATTTTGGGTCAATTTCAGCCCTTTTTGGGGTGATTTTAGGGCTGTTTTGGGTCATTTTGGGTCAATTTAATCCATTTTTGGGGTCAATTTAAGCCCTTTTGGGTCATTTTGGGGCGATTTTGAGTCATTTTGGGCTGATTTTGGGTCATTTAGGGCGATTTTGGGTCAATTTAAGACCTTTTTGGGGCCTATTTCTTGGGTCATTTTGGGTCTCATTTTGGGTCAATTTCAGCCCTTTTTGGGGCGATTTTGGGTCATTTTGGGGTGATTTTGGGTCATTTTGGGTCAATTTAAGCCCTTTGGGGTCATTTTGGGGTGATTTTGGGTCATTTAGGGCGATTTTGGGTCAATTTAAGCCCTTTTTGAGGTCAATTTCTTGGGTCATTTTGGGTCAATTTCAGCCCTTTCTAGGGCTGTTTTGGGTCATTTTGGGTCAATTTAAGCCATTTTTGGGTCAATTTAAGCCTTTTTGGGTCATTTTGGGGCAATTTTGAGTCATTTTGGGTCATTCTGGGTCATTTTGGGTCAATTTAAGACCTTTTTGAGGCCTATTTATTGGGTCATTCTGGGTCTCATTTTGGGTCAATTTCAGCCCTTTTTGGGGTGATTTTAGGACTGTTTTGGGTCATTTTGGGTCAATATAAGCCATTTTTGGGTCAATTTAAGCCCTTTTGGGTCATTTTGGGGCGATTTTGGGTCATTTTGGGCTGATTTTGGGTCATTTAGGGCGATTTTGGGTCAATTTAAGCCCTTTTTGAGGCCTATCTTTGGGCCATTCTGGGTCTCATTTTGGGTC
This sequence comes from Coturnix japonica, assembly GCF_001577835.2. NCBI lineage: Eukaryota > Metazoa > Chordata > Aves > Galliformes > Phasianidae > Coturnix > Coturnix japonica. The sequence continues at coordinate 10,887 of NW_015440364.1, read as the reverse complement.
AATTTCAGCCCTTTTTGGGGTGATTTTAGGGCTGTTTTGGGTCATTTTGGGTCAATTTAAGCCATTTTTGGGTCAATTTAAGCCCTTTTGGGTCATTTTGGGGTGATTTTGAGTCATTTTGGGTCATTCTGGGTCATTTTGGGGCAATTTAAGACCTTTTTGAGGCCTATTTATTGGGTCATTTTGGGTCTCATTTTGGGTCAATTTCAGCCCTTTTTGGGGTGATTTTAGGTCATTTTGGG
>NW_015440364.1:0-7645 GCF_001577835.2 Coturnix japonica | reverse complement strand
GGGGGGGGGGTTTCAAGCCGTGCCGGGCTGTGGCTGGTGCTGCCGGGGGAGCGCGGGAGATGCGAGGCTCCGCCCACTTCATTTGCATAACCACGCCCCCTTCCCTTAAGAGGCGGTGAGGGGGAGCGCGGGAAGTGCGCTTAATTTGCATGACCACGCCCCTTCATTAGCATAAGGCTCGGCTTGTTAACCCTTTAGTGACCGCGCATTAGACGTCATTAAGTCTAATTAAGCCGCATTAAAGCCCTAATTAACCTGATTAACAGCTAATTAAGCCTCATTAACCCCTAATTAAGCCTCATTAGCCCTTATTAGCCTTAATTACTCACTAAAGCTACACATTAGCTGTCCTTAATTGCACTTTAAAGTTAATTACTACCCATTAATGCTGATTAAGCACTAATTAAGCCAATTAACTGCTCATTAAGACTTAATTAGCCACTAATTGGCTCATTAACGCCTAATTAATCGCCATTAAGCCCCATTGACCCTCATTGGGGCTTAACCCCATCATTAATTAACCCCAATTAGCCTTACTTAAACCCAATTAACCCCTATTAAACCTCATTAGCCACTAAGAAGCCAATTATGACGCTAATTAAACTAATTATCCCTCGGTTCCTCCCTAATTATCACTATTAATTACTAATTATCGTCCTATCATTAAGGATTCTAAAGGCCCCATCGCCACTAGGCCTCATATCGTCACCATGGCAACCGTTGCTAGGCACCGCCTGCCGTAAAGCAACGCGATGTCGCGCTGCCGTAAAGCGCTGCCGAGTAGCGCCGTAAAACGCTGCCGTAAAGCGCGGCTGAGTGAGCGATAGCAGCTCCCATTACCATGGCAACCGTTCCTTAGCACCGCCTGCCGTAAAGCAACGCGATGTCGCGCTGCCGTAAAGCGCGGCTACGTAAGGATAGCGACTCCCATCACCATGGCAACCACTGCTTAGCGCTGCGCTGCCGTAAAGCGCGGCTGAGTAAGGGATAGCACCTCCTCCCCATCACCATGGCGACCGTTTCTAGGCACCGCCTGCCGTAAAGCAATGCGATGTAACGCTGCCGTAAAGCTCTGCCGTAAAAAGCGGCTGGGTGAGGGATAGCAGCTCAATCCCCATGGCGACCGTTGCTAGGCACCGCCTGCCGTAAAGCACTTTCGCATAACCCCACCCTGCCGTAAAGCACCACCCTGCCGTAAAGCACTTCCGCACTCCCCCTGCCGTAAAGCACCACGCTGCCGTAAAACACTACCGCAATCCCCTTACCGTAAAGCAACACTCAGCCGTAAAGCACCTCTCAGCCGTAAAACACCACCCAGCCGTAAAGCAATACCGCACTCCCCCTGCCGTAAAACACCGCGCAGCCGTAAAGCACTGCGGCATAATCCCGCCCTGCCGTAAAGCACTACCGCAATCCCCCTGCCGTAAAGATCCGCTCAGCCGTAAAGCAACACGCAGCCGTAAAACGCTACCGCACTCCCCATACCGTAAAGCACTGCCGCAATCCCTTTGCCGTAAAGCACTACCGCATTACACCACCCTGCTGTAAAGCACTTCCGCACTCCCCCTGCCGTAAAACACCACCCTGCCGTAAAGCACTGCGGCATAACACCACCCTGCCGTAAAGCACTACAGCACTCCCCCTGCCGTAAAGCAATGCCGTATCCCCCTGCCGTAAAGCACTTCCGCAATCCCCCCTGCTGTAAAGCCCCCCCCTGCCGTAAAGCAATACCGCAATCCCCCTGCCGTAAAGCACTGCCGCATTACACCACCCTGTCGTAAAGCACTGCGGCATAACAAACACCACTCTGCCGTAAAGCACCACCCTGCCGTAAAGCACTGCGGCAGAACACCACCCTGCCGTAAAGCACCACCCTGCCGTAAAGCACTACCGCATAACCCCACCCTGCCGTAAAGCACCACGCTGCCGTGAAGCACCACGCAGCCGTAAAGCACTGCGGCATAACCCCACCCTGCCGTAAAGCACTACCGCAATGCCCCTGCCGTAAAGCACTACCTCACTCCCCCTGCCGTAAAGCACTGCCGCATAACACCACCCTGCCGTAAAGCACCGCGCGGCCGTAAAACACCACCCAGCCGTAAAGCACCGCGCAGCCGTAAAGCACCGCGCAGCCGTAAAGCACTGCGGCATAACATCACCCTGCCGTAAAGCACCGCGCGGCCGTAAAGCACCTCCCCACTTTGCCACTCCCCCAAGTCGCAAAAACGTCGCAATCTAAAAACCAAGATGGCGACGCCGGGTCCCGTCGGTGGGGCCGGGTCGGGGGGTCCCGGGGGTGGGAAAGTGAATCAAAATGGCGGCGACCCCCACGAGCTTCATCCGCGAACCGGCCGCCTCGTGTCGTTGGGTCCCGGGGGTCGAAGCGCTTCAAGGGCCCAACCGGGACAAGAGTTTAATCACGGGCTCGTCATGAGCAGGAGCCCGCTCGTACCGGGAAGGGTCTTCACGGTCAGGATCGATAGGAAGGTAATATAGGGGATATAGGGGTTGTATGGGGTTTAATATGGGGAATTAGGGGTTATATGGGGGATATGGGGGATATGGGGTTAATGTGAATATGGGGGTAATATGGGATATAGGGGGGATATGGGGGGGAAATGGGGTTATAGGGGGGATATGGGGTTATATAGGGTTATATGGGGGGATATAGGGGGGATATGGTTGTATGGGGTTATATGGGGTTATATGGGGGGATATGGGGCTATAGGGGGATATGGGGGATATAGGGGGATATGGGGTTAATATGGGGGGATATGGGTTATATGGGGGGGATATGGGGTTGTATAGGATTTATATGGGGGGATATGGGATATAGGTGGATAAGGGGGGGATATGGGGTATGTGGGGGATATATGAGGGTGTATGGGGAGATATGGGGTGGGGGAGGGTTATATGGGGGGATATGGGGTTATATGGGTTAATGGGGGGTTTAATAAGGGAAATATGGGGTTATATGGGGGTTTAGGGGATATGGCGGGGGATATGAGGGGATATGGGTTATATGGGGGGTATGGGGTTTAGGGGGGATTATGGGGTTGTATGGGGTTTTTGGGGAGATATGACGGTTAATATGGGGGGATATGGGGGACTATAGGGGGGATATTGGGGTTAATGGGGGGTATTATGGGGTTGTATGGGGTTGTATAGGATTTATATGGGGTTATATGGGGGATATGGGGTTTTATGGATATAGGGGGGGATATGGGGGATATTGGGGGTTATATGGGGTATAGGGGGGATATGGGTGATGGGGGAGTCGGAGGCCGCTCGAAACCAGGAAGGGTCTTCTGGGTCCAGGATCGATAGGAAGGTACTGTGGGGGTATGGGGGTTAATAGGGTTATATGGGTAATGGGGGCTTATATGGGGTATATGGGGGATATGGGGGGTATGGGGTTATATGGGGTTATATGGGGGGATATGGGGTTGATATGGGGGGATATGGGGTTATATGGGGTTTATATGGGGTGTATAGGATTTATATGGGTATTGGGGGGATATGGGGTTAATATGGGTTATATGGGGTTTATATGGGGGATATGGGTGATGGGAGTCGGAGGCCGCTCGTACCGGGAAGGGTCTTCTGGGTCAGGAATGTGAGGAAGGTAATATAGGGGGTAGTGGGGTTGTATAGGGTTATATGGGGGGTATAGGGGATATAGGGGGTTGTATAGGATTTATATGGGGTTATAGGGGGGGATATGGGTTTATGGGGTTATATGGGGGGATATGGGGTTATATGGGGGGATATGTGGTTATAGGGATATAGGGGGGGATATGGGTTTATATGGGGTTATATGGGGGGTATGGGGTTATATGGGGTTTATATGGGATATGGGGGGATATGGGTTATATGGGGGATATGGGGTTATATGGGGGGATATGTGGGTTATATGGGGTTTATATGGGATAATAGGGGGGGATATGGGGTTATATGGGGGGATATGGGGTTATATGGGGTTATATGGGGTTAATATGGGTTAAATGGGGATGTAGGGGGGGATATGGGGTTTATATGGGATATAGGGGGGATTGGGTTATATGGGGTTATATGGGGGTATATGGGGGATATGGGGTTATATGGGGTTATATAGGGGTATAAGGGGGTTATATGGGATATGGGGGTTATATGGGGTTATATGGGATTATATGGGGGGATATGGGGTTATATGGGGGGGATATGGGGTTATGGGGGGATATGGGGTTATGGGGGGGATTGGGGTTGTATAGGATTTATATAGGGGGATATGGGGTTTATAGGGGATATGGGGTTATATGGGATATGGGGTTTATATGGGGGGATTGGGGGTATGGGGTTATATGGGATATGGGGATATGGGGTTATATGGGGGATATGGGTTTATATAGGATTTATAAGCGGGTTAAATGGGAGAGATATAGGGTTATAGGGAGATATGGGGGGGATATGGGGTTTAATATGGGGGCTATGGGGGATATGGGGTTGATTGGGGTTATATGGGGTTATATGGGGTTTATATGGACTATAGGGGGGATATAGGGGGATATGGGGGGATAATGGGGTTAATATGGGAGGATATGGGGGATATAGGGGGAGATGTGAGGTTAATATGGGGGATATGGAGGGATATGGGGTTATTGGGGGCTATAGGGGGATATGGGTTAATATGGGGGGGTATAGGGGGTTAATATGGGAGATATGGGGTTTATATGGGATAAGGGGGATTAGGGGGTTATATGGGTTGTATGGGGGGATATGGGGGGATATGGGGTATATGGGGGGATATGGGGTTATATGGGGTTATTGGGGTTATATGGGGGGATATGGGGGTATATGGGGTTGATATGGGGGATATGGGGTGATGGGGGAGTCGGAGGCCGCTCGTACCGGGAAGGGTCTTCTGGGTCAGGATCGATAGGAAGGTAATATAGGGGGTATGGGGGGATATGGGGTTTATATGGGGTTATATGGGGTTATATGGGGTTTATATGGGGTTATATGGGATATAGGGGGTTATATGGGGTTATATGGGGGGATATGGGGGATATGGGGGTTATATTGATTTATATTTGGATATAGGGGGGATATAGGGGAGATATGGGGTTTATATAGATTATATGGGGTTATTATGGGGTTATATGGGGGATATGGGTTATATGGGGTTAAGGGGGTGATATGGGGGGGATATGGGGTTTATATGGGGGGATATGGGGTTATATATGGTTATATGGGGGGTATAGGGGGATATGCGGGGGGTATGGGGGTATAGGGGGATATGGGGTTATATGGGATCTATGGGGTTATGGTGGGGGGATATGGGGTTAATATGGGGGGATATGGGGGATATAGGGGGGATATGGGGTTGTATAGGATTTATATGGGAATATAGGGGTATATGGGGTTATATGGGGGGATATGGGGTTATATGGGGGGATATGGGTTTATAGGGGGTTTATATGGGGGGATATGGGGTGATGGGGAGTTGGAGGCCGCTGGTCCCCGGGAAGGGTCTTCTGGGTCAGGATCGATAGGAAGGTAATTATAGGGAGGTATGGGTGTTGTATGGGGGGATATGGGGTTGTATGGGGTTGTTATAGGATTTATATGGGGTTATATGGGGTTATATGGGGTTATGGGGGGGATATGGGGTTATATGGGATATAGGGGGTTTAATATGGGGTTATATGGGGGGATATGGGATATAGGGGTTAATATGGGGTTTAATAGGGGGGATATGGGGTTTATATGGGATATAGGGGGTTATATGGGGGGATATGGGGTTATAGGGGATATAGGGGGGGGATATGGGTATATGGGGTTATATGGGGGATATGGGTTGTATAGGATTTATATGGGGGATATGGGGTTATATGGGGATATGGGGTTATATGGGGGGATATGGGTGGGGGGCTTAGTATAGGGGGATATGGGGCTAATATGGGGGGATATAGGGTAATATGGGGGATATGGGGGGCTATGGGGTTAATATGGGGGCTATAGGGGGAGATATGGGTTATGTGGGGTTATATTGGGGGGATATGGGGTTTTATTGGGTTATATGGGGTTATAGTGGGGTTATATGGGGGGATATGGGGTTATATGGGGGATATGGGGTTATTGGGGGGGTATGGGGGATTGGGGTTATATGGGGTTATATGAGGGGATATGGGGGGATATGGGTTTATTAGGGGATATGGGGTTAGTATGGGGAGATATGGGGCTTTGTATGGGGTTGTATGGGGGTATATGGGGGTAATAATGGGATATAGGGAGGATATAGGGGGCATAATGGGGTTATATGGGGGGATATGGGGTTTATATGGGCTTATATGGGGGGTATAGGGGATATGGGGATTGGGTTAATATGGGGGATATGGGTTTATATGGGGGCTATAGGGGGTTAGGGGGTATAGGGGGATATGGGTGTATGGGGTGGGATATAGGGGCTAGAGGGGATATAGGGTTATATGGGGTTATATGGGGGATAATGGGGTTATATAGGATTTATATGGGGGATATGGGGTTTTATTGGGATTAGGAGGACTATAGGGGGCATATGGGGTTTTTATGGGGGCATATGGGGGGATATGGGGTTATATGGGGGATATGGGGTTATATGGGGGATATGGGGGTTATGGGTATATGGGGGCATGTGGGGGGATATAGGGGAATATGGGGTTTATATGGGGGTATAGGGGGGATATGGGGTGATGGGGGAGTCAGAGGCCGCTGGTACGGGAAGGGTCTTCTGGTCAGAGTCTCGATAGGAAGGTAATATAGGGGGTATGGGTTTATATGGGGTTTATTGGGATATGGGGATATGGGGTTATATGGGTTATAGGGGGGGATATGGGGGGATTGGGTTATATGGGGTTATATGGGGTTATAATGGGGTTATATGGGGGATATGGGGATATGGGGTTATATGGGGGGATATGGTTAATATGGGGGGATAAGGGGTTTTCTATGGATATAGGGGGATATAGGGGGTTATAGGGAGGATATGGGGTTATATGGGGGTAATGGGGTTATATGGGGATATGGGGGGATATGGGGTTATATGGGGGGATATGGGGGGATATGGGGTTATATGGGGGATATGGGGTTATATAGGGGGATATGGGGTTAGTATGGGGATGATTGGGGGTTTAATATGGGGGGATATGGGGTTGTATGGGGGGATATGGGGTTATATGGGGGATATGGGTTAATGTGGGGAGGATATGGGGTTATATGGGGGTTATAGGGGGGGATATGAGGGGTATACGGGGGATATGGGGGGGATATGGGGTTAATATGGGGGATATGGGTTTTATATGGGGGATATGGGGGTTGTATAGGATTTATATGGGGTTATATGGGGGATATGGGGTATAATGGAGAGTATGGGGTGTACTGGGGGGGATATGGGGGGATATGGGGTATAATGGAGAGTATGGGGTTTATGGGGGGATTGGGGTTATTGGGGTTATAATGGGAGATATGGGTTTAATATGGGGTTATGGGGTTTATATTGGGGGTGTATAGGGGGCTGGGGTGATGGGGGAGTCGGAGGCCGCTGGTACGCGGGAAGGGTCTTCTGGGTCAGGAATCGATAGAAGGTATATAGGGGGTATGGGGGTGGGGGGGGCTATATGGGGGTATA
>NW_015440363.1:8558-10997 GCF_001577835.2 Coturnix japonica | reverse complement strand
GTGATGCTCTGCCCCATAGCAGTGGGGCTGCTGTGCCCCATAGCAGTGGGGCTGCTGTGCCCCATAGCTCCAGCCCCACTGCGCCCCACGGCGCAGTCCCCCCATGCTGTGGGGCAGCCCCCAGCCCCCCACGTCAGCCCCACAACCGCCGTCCCAGCGGCCCCGCGGGGCGTGAGGTGGGGTCCTGAGCCCCACACTTACTTATGGGGCAGAACGAGCCCCATAGATCGGAAATAAAGCCTACACTTATGGGGCAGAACGAGCCCCATAGATCGGAAATAAAGAGACTGAGACTGAGACTGGGAATGTGTGGGACCCACAGATGTGGGGCTGGGATCCATGGGGTGAGGTGGGACCCACAGATCTCAGGTGGGACCCATAGATGTGGGGTGGGACCCACAAGTGTGGGGCTGGGATCTGTGGAGTGATATGGGGTGGGACCCACAGATGTGGGGCTGGGATCCATGGGGAGATGTGGGGCACAGATATGGGGTGGGACCCACAGATGTGGGGCTGGGATCTATGGGGTGATGTGGGCTGGGACCCATATGTGTGGGGCTGGGATCCATGGGGAGATGTGGGGTGGGACCCAGAGATGTGGGGCTGGGATCCCTGCCCCATGGACCCCATATTCTGCCCCATAGAAATCCCATATTGAGCCCCATAGAAACCCCATATTCTGCCTCAAATGCTATGGGACAGTTATGGGGTCTCTATGTGTCTCTATGGGTCTCTATGGGTCCCTATGGGTCTCTATGGGTCCCTGTGGGTCTCTATGGGGTCCCTATGGGTCTCTATGGGTCTCTATGTGTCTCTATGGGGTCCCTATGGGGTCTCTATGGGTCCCTATGGGTCTCTATGGATCTCTATGGGTCTCTATGGGTCTCTATGGGGTCCCTATGGGTCCCTATGGGTCTCTATGGGTCCCTACGGGTCTCTACGGGTCCCTATGTGTCTCTATGGGTCCCTATGGGGTCTCTATGGGTCCCTATGGGTCTCTATGGATCTCTATGGGTCTCTATGGGTCTCTATGGGTCCCTGTGGGTCTCTATGGGTCCCTATGGGTCTCTATGGGTCTCTATGGGTCTCTATGTGTCTCTATGGGTCTCTATGGGGTCTCTATGTGTCCCTATGGGTCCCTATGTGTCTCTATGTGTCTCTATGGGGTCCCTATGGGGTCTCTATGGGTCCCTATGTGTCTCTATGGGTCTCTATGGATCCCTATGGGTCTCTATGGGTCCCTATGGGTCTCTATGGGGTCTCTATGGATCTCTATGGGTCTCTATGGGGTCTCTATGGGTCTCTATGGGTCCCAATGGGGTCCCAATGGGTCTCTATGGGTCCCTACGGGTCTCTATGGGTCCCTATGGGTCTCTATGGGTCTCTGTGGGTCCCTATGGGTCTCTGTGGGTCCCTATGGGTCTCTATGGGTCTCTATGTGTTTCTATGTGTCCCTATGGGTCTCTATGGGTCTCTATGGGTCTCTATGGGTCCCTATGGGTCTCTATGGGTCTCTGTGGGTCTCTATGAGTCCCTATAGGTCTCTATCGTCCCATCAGTGCCCCACAGCAGCGCCATACGAGCAACAGTAAAACCAACCAATCAGCGCCTCCCTTTCACCCTAATCCCCGCCCTCCCGGTCGCTCCCAGCCAATAGGATCCCTCCTTTCTTCCCCCCGCCCCCCGTAGTATAATGTGGGTATGACGTCACAATGGAGCTCGGCGCTGATTGGGTGAGGGGAGGAAAAGGGGGCGTGGCCTGGAGGGTTTATTGTTCATTCATAAAAAAGAGGCGGCGGCGTGGGAATGAATCCTATCGGAGGGACGAATCCTATTGGTGGAGCCGATCTTAATGCTGGGATCCTATTGGTGGGAAAAAAAAGGGGGCGGGGTTAATTATTATTAGCGTTAATTATTCCATTATTTTTCTGTTGTAATTAAAGACACGTTGTAATATTAATTAGAGCTATTGCCCAATAAGAAGAGCCGTTCTTATGAATATTAATGAATCCATATGAATATTAATGCTTTTGAATATTAACGACTATATTTGAATATAAATATTTCCCTCTGAATATTAATGACCCCTCATGAATATTAATGATTCCTTCTGACTATTATCGGGCCCCTTATGAATATTAATGACCCCTTATGAATATTAATGATCCCTTCTGAATATTATCGGGCCCCTTCTGAATATTAATGACCCTACTCTGAATATTAATTCTACTTTTGAGTATTAATGGACCCTTATGAATATTAATGAACCCCTTTTGAATATTAATTAGCACCTTACTATTATGGAGCCCCCCATTATTAATGACCCCCATTATTAATTAATGACCCCCCATTATTAATGACCCCCATTATTAATTAATGACCCCCCATTATTAATGACCCCCATTATTAATGACCCCCATTATTAATTAATGACCCCCC
>NW_015440363.1:0-6840 GCF_001577835.2 Coturnix japonica | reverse complement strand
GAGACCCTATAAGGACCCACAGATCCCATAAAGATCCCATAGATCCCATAGAGACCCTATAGGGACCAATAGATCCCATAGAGATACATAGAGACCCCATAGATCCCATAGAGACCCAGAGATCCTATAGAGACCCCTTGGATCCCATAGAGACCCCAGAGATCCCATAGAAACCCATAGACCCCATACAGACCCATAGATCCTATAGAGACCCCATAGAGCCCATAGGAACCCAGAGACCCCATAGAGACCCATAGATCCTATAGAGACCCCATAGATCCCATAGAAATCCCAGAGATCCCATAGAAACCCATAGATCCCATAGAGACCCCATAAATCCCATAGAAGCCCATAGATCCCATAGAGACCCCATAAGGACCCAGAGACACATAGAGACCCCATAGATCCCATAGAGATACATAGAGACCCCATAGATCCCATAGAGACCCCATAGATCCCATAGAGACCCCATAGACCCCAATAGCAGCCCCCACACACACACACCCAGCAGCGAGCGGCGAACGTCTGCAATGGGGGGAGATATGGGGTTAGGGGGGGCCTATAGATCCTATAGAGACCCTATAGATCCCATAGAGACCCTATAGGGACCTATAGATCCCATAGATCCCATAGAGACCCCATAGATCCCATAGAAACCCATAGAGACCCCACAGATCCCATTGAGACCCATAGAGACCCCACAGATCCCATAGAGACCCCATAGATCCTATAAAAACCCCATAGATCCCACAGAAACCCCATAGATCCCATAGAAACCCCATAGATCCTATAGAGACCCTATAGGGATCTATAGATCCCATAGAGATACATAGTGACCCCATAAGGACCCAGAGATCCCATAGAGACCCCATAGAGACCATAGAAACCCCATAGATCCCATAGAAACCCCAGAGATCCCATTGAAACCCCATAAAACCCATAGAGACCCTATAAAGACCCACAGATCCCATAGAGACCCCATAAGGACTCATAGATCCCATAGAGACCCCATAAGGACCCAGAGGTCCAATAGAAACCCCATAGATCCCATAGAGACCCCATAGATCCCCCATAGAGACCCGCTCATAGACCCCCCAAGCGACCCATAATCCCCCCCAGGACCCCCATAGACCCCCCCAGGACCCCCCAAATCCCCCCTTCAGGGACCCCTCATAAACCCCCCCACAACCCTCCCAGGACCCTTATAACCCCCCGAGGACCCCATTACCCCCTATAGCCCCCCCCCAAGGACCTACATAACCCCCCATAGCCCCCCACAGGACCCCCATAGCCCCCTAGGACCCCATACCCCCTCCAGATCCCATATCCTCCCCACTGACCCCCATATCCCACCCACGATAGCCCCCCCAGGACCCCCATAGCCCCCCATAGTGTTAGCCCCCCACCAAAGACCCCCATTAACCCCCCATAGCCCCCCCCAGGATCCATAGCCCCCCATATCCCCCCATAGCCCCCCCAAACCTACATAACCCCCCCAGGACCCCATAACCCCAAACCCCTCCATACCCCCACAGCCAACCCCCCGACCCCCCATAGGCCCCCCATAGCCCCCGGCCAGGACCCCCATAACCCCCAATACCCCTTCAGGACCCCCAAATGCCCCATAGCCCCCCCCAGGTCCCCACAGCCCCCATTAGCCCCCCCAGGAACCCCCATAGCCCCCCCAGGATCCCCATTACCCCCCCATACCCCCATTAGCCCCCCCCAGGACATCCATAGCCCCTCCACAGACCCTCTATAGCCCTCCAAATTCCCCCCCATGAAGTAACCCCCCATATCCCCCCCAGGACCCCCATAAGCCCCCCCAGCGACCACCCATAAGCCCCCCACTGAACCCCATAAACCCCCATAGGTCCCTCTATACCCCCCCAGGGATCCCCATAGCCCATATCCACATAAGCCCCCCAAGAACCCTCAAACCCCCCAGGACCCCGGAGTACCCCCCATAGACCCCCCCCAGGACACCCCATAAAAAGAAACCCCCCCCCCCCCTAGCCCCCCCCAGGAATCCCCATAACCCCCATAGCCCCCCCCAGATCCCCATAACCCCCATAGCCCCCCATGAAGCCCCCCCCAAGACCCTTCATGAAACCCCCCCAGGACCCCCATAATCCCCCCCATAGCCCCCATATCCCCCCCAGGACCCCCATAGCCCCCCATAACCCCACCCAGGGACCCCCATAAACCCCCCCGATAAGCCCAGGACCCCCAATCCCCCCCCAGGACCCCCTAACCCCCAGGACCCCCATAGCCCCCTCCAGATCCCCATGATCCCCCAGGACCCCATAAAAACCCCCCAATCCCCCCATATTAGCCCCCCCACAGGTCCCCCATTAACCCCCCATAAGCCCCCCCCAGGCACCCCCATTAGCCCTCCATAGACCCCCATAAACCCCCATAGCCCCCCCCAGGATCCCCGTAGCCCCCCAATAGCCCCACCATAGCCCCCTCACAAGACCATCATAAACCCCCTCCAGGACCCCATAATCCCCCCAGCATAGCCCCCCATATTCCCCCCCCAGGTCCCCATTAGCCCCCCCATAACCCCACCCAGGGACCCCCATAACCCCCTAGGACCCCCCCAGACCCCCCATAACCCCCCCCAGGCACCCCCATAACCCCCCCAGGACCCCCATAACCCCCCCATAACCCCCCCAGGACCCTTATAACCCCCCCAGGACCCCATAACCCCCCAGGACCCCCATAACCCCCCCAGGGAACCCCCATAACCCCCCCCAAGGTCCCCCATAGCCCCCATAACCCACCCAGGACCCCCATAGCCCCCATAGACCCCCCCCAGGACCCCCATAACCCCCCATAGCCCCAGCAGGAAACCCCATAACCCCCCCAGGACCCTAAAACCCCCACAGGGACCCATAAACCCCCCCGCCAGGACCCGCCATAACCCCCCCAATAGCCCCCCCGGACCCTTATAACCCCCCCATAACCCCCCAGGACCCCCAAAATCCCCCCCAGGACCCCCATAGCCCCCCCAGGACCCCATAGGCCCCCTCCAGGATCCCCATATCCTCCCCAGGACCCCCATAACCCCCATATCCCCCCCAAGTAGGCCCCCCCAAGGACCCCATACGCCCCTCCATAGGACCCGTCCTATAGCCCTCCAAATCCCCCCATAATCCCCCCATAGCCCTCCCACAGAACCCATAACCCCCATTAGCCCCCCATAGCCCCCCATAGCCCCCCCCAAGACCCTCATAACCCCCCAGGACCCCATAATCCCCCCAATAGCCCCCATAGCCCCCATAGCCCCCCCCGACCCTCATAACCCCCCAGACCCCCATAAATCCCCCCATAGCCCCCCAAAATATCCCCCCCCAGTTCCCCTCATACGCCCCCCATAAACCCCACCCAACCCCATACCCCCCCCATAAGCCCCCAGGACCCCCAAAATCCCCCCCAGGACCCCATAATTCCCCCAGGACCCGTCACGATTAGCCCCCTCCAGAGATCCCCATATCCTCCCAGGAACCCCCATAACCCCCCATATCCCCCCATAGCCCCCCCAGGTCCCCATAGCCCCTCCAGGGACCACCCATAACCCCCCAATATCCCCCCAGGACCCCCCTACAGGACCCCCATAATCCCCCCCAGGACCCCCATAGCCCCCTATCCCCCCATAGCCCCCCCCAGGACCCTCATAACCCCAGGACCCCCAATTTCCCCCATAGCCCCCCCAAAGGACCCTCACTACAACCCCCCAGGACCCCACAATAATCCCAACCCATAGGCCCCCCATATCCCCCCCAGTCCCCCCATTAGCCCCCATAACCCCCCCAGGGACCCCCATAACACCTCCAATAGCCCCCCCAGGACCCCCCAACCCCCCCAGGACCCCCATATCACCCCCTAGACCCCCCCAGGACCCCCATAACCCCCCCAGGACCCCCATAAAACCCACCCACACAATCGATACATGTCTTTGATGACGGGCGCTGCTGTCCCATCGGGGGGCCATAAAAAGCCTCCCTGAAGGAAACCACCAGCAACGCTTCTACATCGAGCCACAGTACGGGGAAGGGCGAGCAAGCAGCGAAGCCCGCCTGAGATTGGGGGGGGAGGTTAATAAATGGGGAGGGGGTCCTGGGGCTATTGGGGGAGGGTTAAGGGTCTGGGGGGTCCTGGGGTCTTAGGGGGTTATGCGGGGTCCTGGGGGCGGGTATGGAGGTAGGTCTATGGGTTCTGGGGGGCTTTATGGGGGGGCTATGGTCCTGGGGGGGGCGGATGGGGGTACTATGGGTCTGGGGTCGGGCCTATGGGGGTCCTGGGGGGGTATTAGGCGGGGCTCTAATGGAGGTCTATGGGGATTATTGCGGAGAGTTCCTGGGGAGCTAATGGTGGTTCTGGGGTCAATGTCGGGGGGGCTCTATGGGAGTCTCTTGGGGTCCTGGGGGGTCTGACGGGGGGGTGAAAGGTTCCTGGGCGGGGCTCTATGGGGTCCTGCGGGGGGCTATGGGGGGCCTATGGGGTCTATGGGAGTTATGGGGTCCTGGGGGGCTATGGGGGCTGGGCTATGGGGGGCTTATGAGGGTCTATGGGGGTCTAGCGGGTCCTGGGGGCTATGGGGGGCTTATGAGTGTCTATGGGGGTTCTTATGGGGGTACTGGGGGGATGCTGGGCGGTCCTGGGGTTATGGGTGGTTTATGGGGTTCTGGGGGGGGTTACAGGGGTATGGGGTCCTGGGGGGCTATGGGGGATCTATGGGGGTCTATGGGGGAGTTCATGGGGGTCCTGGGGGGGTTCTGATGTGGGTCCTGGGTCTTTGGGGGGGATTTGGCGGGGTCCTGGGGGGTTTGCGACATACTGTGAGGGTAATGGGGGTCCTGGGGGGCTATGGGGGGGATATTGGGGTTCCTGGGGGGGTTACTTATGGGAGTCTGGATGGGCAGGGGGCTCATGAGGTCCTGGGGGGTCATTGGGGGGGTAATGGGGGTCTGGGGGGGTTTATAGGAGGTCCTGGGGAGGTATGCGGGGTCTATGGGGGTCTTCCTGGGGGGGGTCTATTGGGGTATATAGGGAAGTGTGGGGGGGCTATGGGGGAATTATGGTGGGTCTATGGGGGTCCTGCGGAGGTATGGAGTCTATAGGAGCCGTCGAACTGGAGTCTGTTGGGGGAAGGTTATGGGGCAGCGTCTATGGGGGGTAACCATGGGGGTTAATGGGGTACTGGGGGGGCTTACTGAAGGGTGGGTGTACCTGAGAGGTTTCTGGGGGGCGATATATGGGGCTTATGTAGGTTCCTGGGGGGGGGTATGGGGAGTTATGGGGTCGCTGGGGTCTCATGGAGGAATTCGGGGATTCCTGGGGGGCTATGGGGGGGCTTAGGGCCGAGGTCTTGGGTATGGGGTCCTCGGGCTTATGCGAAGGAAATTATTGGGGTCTATGGGGGTCCTGGGGGGCTATGGGGGCTATGGGGGTCTCTGGAGGGTCTTTGGGGGGACTTATGGGGTCAGTTCTATGGGGATCCTGGAGGGGGTCTATGGGGAGTTATGGGGTTTCTTTTGGGGGGTCTTATGGGGGTCTGATGGGTCCTGGGAAGGATCTATGGGGAGTTATGCGGGGACACTGGGAGGCTCTTTACGGGGGGGTTATGGGGAGTTCTATGGGGGTCCGTGGGGGCTGATGGGGGGGTTATGGGCGAGGTTATGGGTCTATGGGTGGGCTATGGGAGGGAAACTTGCTCACCTATGTGTCTCTGAGGCTAGTCACTACTGGGTCTCTATGGATCTCTGTGAGGTCCAATAAATGGGGGTCTCTATGGGGCTCATGGGGTGCTAAGGGGTCTCTATGGAATTATCTCGTTGGTCTCTATGGCCGGTCTATATCAAGGGCTCTATCGTCGTCGCAATGGGTCTTCTCATATGGGTCCCTCATGCAGGTCTCTACTGGCGGTCCAACTATGGGTCGCTTATGGGGTCCCTATGGGGTACCTAATAGCGGTCTCTATGGGTCCCTATGGGAGTCTCTATGGGGCTCTATGGTCTCTATGGGGTATCATAGGGGTCTCTGAAAAGCCCTATGAGGTCTCTATGCGGTCTCTATGTGTCTCTATAGGGTCTCTATGGTCCTATCGGGTCATCTATGTAGTCTATGGTCTCTGATGGGTATCTAGTGGGTCTCTATGGGTCCCAACAGGTCTCTATGGAGGTCCCTTATCGGTTCTTCTATGTCCCAATCTGGGGCGGGTCTCTTATAGGGTCTCGGCTTATAGGGGTCTACTATTGAGGTCACATAGTGGTCTCTATAGGCGTGCCCTATGGTCATCTCTAGGGTTCTCAATGGGGTTTCCTGATGACAGCGTCTGCTCATGGGTCATCTATAGGGTCTCTATGGTCTCTATGGGTCTCAATGGGTTCCTATGAGTCTCTAGGGTTTCCCTAATTAGGGTCTCTATAGGGCTCTCTATGTCACTATGCGGTCTCCTATGTTGGTAACCCTATTGGTTCTCTCATGGGTCTCTATGGGTTCTCTATGGCCAAAAACAGGTCCCTATAGGTTCTCATATAGTGAAGGGTCCTCTATGGAAGTCTCTATGAGGTCCCTATGAGGTTCATCGTATGGATACAGGCCTAATGGGTCTCTCATGGGATACTACTTAATGTCTTAGGGTGCCGCTATGGGGCTCCGCCAATAGGAATCAATTCATGGGCTCTCTATGAGGTCTCTATGGGTCGACTTGGCCTATATGAGGTCCTCTATGGTCTCTATGGGTCGCTATGGGTTATCTTATGGGTAGCTCTATTGGTCTCTATGGGTCTCTTTGCGTCTCGTATAGCAGTACTCTTATGGGTCTCTAATGGC
>NW_015440362.1:5184-11163 GCF_001577835.2 Coturnix japonica | reverse complement strand
GAGATCGGCTTCGGCAAACTGGAGACGTACGTCAAACTGGACAAACTGGGGGAGGTGAGTGTTGGGTCACCATTGGGTCACTATTGGGTCACTATTGGGTCACCATTGGGTTATTAGGTCACTATTGGGGCACTATTGGGTCACCATTGGGTCACCATTGGGTCACTATTGGGTTATTAGGTCACTATTGGGTCATTATTGGGTCACCATTGGGTCACTATTGGGTCATTATTGGGTTATTAGGTCACTATTGGGTCACTATTGGGTCACTATTGGGTCATTGGGTCACTATTGGGTCACTATTGGGTCACTATTGGGTCATTATTGGGTTATTAGGTCACCATTGGGTCACTGTTGGGTCACTATTGGGTCATTATTGGGTCATTATTGGGTTATTGGGTCACCATTGAGTCACCATTTGGTCACTATTGGGTCACTATTGGGTCATTAGATCACTATTGGGTCACTAATGGGTCACCATTGGGTCACTATTGGGTCACTACTGGGTCACTATTGGGTCACTATTGGGTCACCATTGGGTCACTATTGGGTCACTATTGGGTCACTATTGGGTTATTAGGTCACTATTGGGTCACCATTGGGTCACTATTGGGTTATTAGGTCACCATTGGGGCACTATTGGGTCACTATTGGGGCACTATTGGGGCACTAGCGGGTCATTATTTGGTCACTATTGGGTCATTATTGGGTCACTATTGGGGCACTATTGGGTCACTATTGGGTCATTGGGTCACTATTGGGTCACTATTGGGTTATTAGGTCACTATTGGGTCACTATTTGGTCATTGGGTCACTATTGGGTCACTATTAGGTCACTATTGGGTCACTATTGGGTCACTGTGTCACTATTGGGTCGCTATTGGGTCACTATTGGGTCATTGGGTCACTATTGGGTCATTATTGGGTTATTAGGTCACTATTGTGTCACCATTGGGTCACTATTGGGTCACTATTGGGTCACTATTGTGTCTTTGGGTCACTATTGGGTCACCATTGGGTCACTATTGGGTTATTAGGTCACTATTGGGGCACTATTGGGTCACCATTGGGTCACCATTGGGTCACTATTGGGTCATAGGGTCACTATTGGGTCACTATTGGGTTATTAGGTCACCATTGTGTCACTATTGGGTCACTATTGGGTCACCATTGGGTCACTATTGGGTTATTAGGTCACTATTGGGGCACTATTGGGGCACTATTTGGTCACTATTGGGTCATTGGGTCACCATTGGGTCTTTGGGTCACCATTGGGTCACTATTGGGTCATTATTGGGTTATTAGGGCACTATTGGGTCACCATTGGGTCACTATTGGGTCACCAAAATCCCCCCGATTGACCCCAAAAACACCCTCGTGAGCTCACCACGACATCCTCGTGTCGTCACCATACAGGGCACGTACGCCACGGTGTACAAGGGCCGCTCCAAGCTGACAGAGAACCTGGTGGCTCTGAAAGAAATTCGCTTGGAACATGAAGAGGGAGCGCCTTGCACGGCCATCCGCGAGGGTACGCGCCTTGCACGAGGGCCTTGCACGAGGGGTTGGGGGTCTGTTGCACTATTGGGGCTCATAGAGGCTTTATGAGCGGATGTGGGTCTTTGCACGAGGGCTTGGGGGTCTCTTGCACAATTGGGGGCTCATAGAGGCTTTGTATGGGGATGTGGGGCCTTGCACGAGGGGTTGGGGGTCTGTTGCACTATTGGTGCTCATAGAGGCTTTGGGAGGGGATCTTTGCACGAGGGTTTGGGGGTCTCTTGCACTACTGGGGCTCATAGAGGCTTTACAGTGGGTTGTGGGGCTTTGCACGAGGGTTTAGGGGTCTGTTGCACTATTGGGGGCTCATAGAAGCTTTGGGAGGGGATCTTTACACGAGGGGTTGGAGGTCTATTGCACTATTGGGGATTTATAGAGGCTTTGGGAGGGATCTTTGCACGAGGGTTTGGGGGTCTATTGCACTATTGGGGCTCATAGAGGCTTTGTATGGGGATGTGGGGCTTTGCACAAGGGCCTTGCACAAGGGGTTGGGGGTCTATTGCACTATTGGGGGCTCATAGAGGCTTTATGAGCGGATGTGGGTCTTTGCACGAGGGCTTGGGGGTCTCTTGCACAATTGGGGGCTCATATAGGCTTTGTAAGGGGATGTGGGGCTTTGCACGAGGGCCTTGCACGAGGGCTTGGGGGTCTATTGCACTATTGGGGGCTCATAGAAGCTTTATGAGGGGATCTTTGCATGAGGGTTTGGGGGTCTATTGCACTATTGGGGGCTCATAGAGGCTTTGTGAGGGGATCTTTGCACGAGGGGTTGGGGATCTATTGCACTATTGGGGGCTCATAGAGGCTTTATGAGCAGATGTGAGGCTTTGCACGAGGGCCTTGCACGAGGGTTTGGGGATCTATTGCACTACTGGGGGCTCATAGAGTCTTTACAGGGGGTTGTGGGGCTTTGCACGAGGGGTTGGGGGTCTATTGCACTATTGGGGCTCATAGAGGCTTTACAGTGAGATGTGGGGCTTTGCACGAGGGTTGGGGGTCTGTTGCACTATTGGGGGCTCATAGAGGCTTTGGGAGGGGATCTTTGCACGAGGATTTGGGGGTCTAATGCACTATTGGGGCTCATAGAGGCTTTACAGTGGGATGAGGGGTCTTGCACGAGGGCCTTGCACGAGGGTTTGGGGGTCTCTTGCACTATTGGGGGCTCATAGAGGCTTTACTGTGGGATGTGGGGCCTTGCACGAGGGTTTGGGGGGTCTATTGCACTATTGGGGCTCATATAGGCTTTGGGAGGAGATCTTTGCACGAGGGTTTGGGGGTCTCTTGCACTACTGGGGCTCATAGAGGCTTTACAGTGGGATGTGGGGCCTTGCACGAGGGTTTAGGGGTCCCTTGCGCTATTGGGGGCTTATAGAGGCTTTACAGTGGGATGTGGGGCCTTGCACGAGGGCCTTGCACGAGGGTTTGGGGGTCTATTGCACTATTGGGGCTCATAGAGGCTTTACAGTGGGATGTGGGGCCTTGCATGAGGGTTTAGGGGTCCCTTGCACTATTGGGGGCTTATAGAGACTTTGTATGGGGATGTGGGGCCTTGCACGAGGGCCTTGCACGAGGGGTTGGGGGTCTGTTGCACTATTGAGGGCTCATAGAGGCTTTACAGTTGTTTGTGGGGCTTTGCACGAGGGGTTGGGGGTCTGATGCACTATTGGGGGCTCATAGAGTCTTTACAGGGGGTTGTGGTGCTTTGCACGAGGGTTTGGGGGTCTCTTGCACTAGTGGGGGCTCATAGAGGTTTTATGAGCAGATGTGGGGCCTTGCACGAGGGTTTGGGGGTCTCTTGCACTATTGGGGCTCATAGAGGCTTTGTAAGGGGATGTGGGGCTTTGCACGAGGAGTTGGGGGGCTGAGATGGGTTGTGGCTTCTATGTGGTGCCTCTATGGGGCTTTGCACGAGGGTTGTGACTTCCAATTGTCAATTGCACGAGGGTTGGGGCTTCCAATTGACACCTCTATGGCGCTTTGCACGAGGATTGGTGCTTTGAATGGGGCCTTCAGGATTTACACGTGGGTTTGGGGTTCATATACGGGGGGGGGGTTGTGGGTTTGCACAAGGATTTGGGGCTTTGCACGAGGGTTGTGGCTTCAATATGGCATCTCTATGGGGCTTTGCACGAGGGTTGTGGTTTCAATATGGCATCTCTATGGGGCTTTGCACGAGGGTTGTGGTTTCAATATGGCATCTCTATGGGGCTTTGCACGAGGATTGGGGCTTCAATATGGCATCTCTATGGGGCTTTGCACGAGGATTAGGGCTTCCAAGTGTGGTTACACAAGGGTGGGGTTCACCATTGGTATTCATGGGGATTTTCACAAGAGGATTTTCACGAGGGCTTTGAGGGTTTAGGGTCCCCTATAGGATTTAGGGTCCCTTATAGGATTATGGGGTCCGTTATAGGACTTTGGGGTCCCCTATAGGATTCTGGGGTCCCTATAGGACTTAGGGTCCCCTATAGGATTTAGGGTCCCCTATAGGACTTAGAGTCCCCTATAGGATTTATGAGGGTTGGGTTTATGGGGGCATCACAAGTGATTTTCACAAGAGGGTTCACAATTGGGTTCATAAAGGGGATTTTCACGAGCGGGGTGTTCACAAGGGAGGATTTGCACAAGTATGGGGCTTCACAAGAGAGGGTTCACAAGAGGGGGGTTCACAAGGGGGATTTCACGGTGGGATTTTCACTATGGGGTTTTCACAGGGGTCGATATAGGGATTTTCAAATTAGGGTTTTAATGGGGGGGTTCACAAGGGGATTTTCACGAGGGGGATTTTCACGAGGGGGGGTTTTCACGAGGGGGGTTTTCACGAGGGGGGATTTTCACGAGGGGGGATTTTCACGAGGGTTTTCCCCTCAGTGTCGCTGCTGAAGAACCTCAAGCACGCCAACATCGTGACCCTGCATGATATCATCCACACGGAGCGCTCCCTCACTCTGGTCTTCGAGTACCTCGTGAGCACCAAAAGACCCCAAAATCCCCCAAATTCACCCCAAAAATCCCATCTGGAACCCCAAAAATCCCANAGGGGTTGGGGGTCTATTGCACTATTGGGGGCTCATAGAGGGGATTCAGTGGGATGTGGGGCTTTGCACGAGGGGTTGGGGGTCTATTGCACTATTGGGGGCTCATAGGGGCTTTATGAGCGGATGTGGGGCTTTGCACGAGGGTTTGGGGGTCTCTTGCACTATTGGGGGCTCATAGAGGCTTTACAGTGGGATGTGGGGCCTTGCACGAGGGGTTGGGGGTCTATTGCACTATTGGGGGCTCATAGAGGCTTTATGAGCAGATGTGGAGCCTTGCACGAGGGTTTGGGGGTCTCTTGCACTACTGGGGGCTCATAGCGGCTTTACAGTGGGATGTGGGGCCTTGCACGAGGGCCTTGCACGAGGGTTTGGGTGTCTCTTGCACTATTGGGGGCTCGTAGAGGCTTTACAATGGGATGTGGGGCCTTGCAAAAGGGCTTGGGGGGCCTGAGATGGGTTGTGGCTTCAATGTGGTGCCTCTATGAGGCTTTGCACGAGGGTTGTGACTTCCAAGTGTCAATTGCACGAGGATTTGGGGCTTTGCACGAGGATTGGGGCTCCCAGTTGGCACCTCAATGGGGCTTTGCACGAGGGTTTGGGGATCTTAAGTGTTCACATATTGGGGGGGGGTTGTGTGTTTGCACAAGGATTTGGGGCTTCGCACGAGTGTTGTGGGGATTTGATGTGGCATCTCTATGGGGCTTTGCACGAGGGTTGTGGCTTCACAAGTGTCAAATCTATGGGGCTTTGCACAAGGCTTCCCAGTGTTGTTACACAAGGGTGGGGTTCACCATTGGAATTAATGGGGATTTTCACAAGAGGGTTTTCACGAGGGGCTTTTCACGGGGCTTCAGGGGTGGGTTTATGGGGGACATCACTGAATTTTCACAAGTGATTTTCACAAGAGGGTTCACAATTGGGTTCATAAAGGGGATTTTCACGAGCGGGGTGTTCACAAGGGAGGATTTGCACAAGTATGGGGCTTCACAAGAGAGGGTTCACAAGAGGGGGGTTCACAAGGGGGGTTTCACAGTGGGATTTTCACTATGGGATTTTCACAGGGGTCGATATAGGGATTTTCAAATTAGGGTTTTAATGGGGGGGTTCACAAGGGGATTTTCACGAGGGGGATTTTCACGAGGGGGGGTTTTCACGAGGGGGGTTTTCACGAGGGGGGATTTTCACGAGGGGGGATTTTCACGAGGGTTTTCCCCTCAGTGTCGCTGTTGAAGGACCTGAAACACGCCAACGTGGTGACGTTGCACGACATCATTCACACTCAGAGCTGCCTCACACTCGTCTTCGAGTACCTCGTGAGCACCAAAAGACCCCAAAATAACCCAAATTCACCCCAAAAATCCCATCAGGAACCCCAAAAATCCCA
>NW_015440362.1:0-281 GCF_001577835.2 Coturnix japonica | reverse complement strand
GGATCCCATAATCCTATAGGGGCCCCAGAGTCCTATAGGGGACCCTAAATCCTATATGAGACCCTAAATCCTATAGGGGACCCTAAATCCTATATGGGACCCTAAATCCTATAGGGGACCCTAAATCCTATAGGGGACCCTAAAATCTTATAGGGGCCCCCATAATCCTATTAGGGACCCCAGAATCCTATAGGGGACCCCAAAGTCCTATAACGGACCCCATAATCCTATAAGGGACCCTAAATCCTATAGGGGACCCTAAACCCTATAGGGGACCCTAA
>NW_015440361.1:0-11185 GCF_001577835.2 Coturnix japonica | reverse complement strand
GTGTGGGCACAAATGGGTCAGATTGGGGCACAATGGGGGTCAATGGGGCACAATGGGGTCAATGTGGGGCACAATGGGGTCAGTGGGGCACAATGGGGTCAGATGTGCGGCACAATGGGGTCAATGTGGGGCACAATGGGGTCAGTGGGGCACAAATGGAGTTCAGATGTGGGGCCACAATGGGGTTCAGTGGGGGCACAGTGGGTCAACTGTGGGCCACAATGGGGTAATGTGGGGCACAATTGGGGTCAGATTGGGCCACAATGGTTCAGTGGGGCACAATGGGCGTCAGATGTGGGGCCACAATGGGCGTCATGTGGGGCACAAATGGGGTCAATGTGAGCAAACAATGGGGTCAATGGAGGGCACAAATGGGGTCAGTGGGGTACAATGCGTTCCAGTGAGGCACAAATGGGGTCAGATGTGGGCCACAGTGGGTCAATGGTGGGCCACAAGGGTCGATGTGGCACAAATGGTCAGATGTGTAGGCACAATGGGTCAACTGTTGGGGCACAATGGTCAAGATGTGGGCACAATGGGTCAGTGGCACAATGGGTCAATGTGAGGCACAAATGGGGTTCAGATGTGGGCACAATGGGGTCAATGTGGGGCACAATGGGGTCAATGTGGGGCACAATGGGGTCAGTGGGGCACAATGGGGTCAGATGTGGGGCACAATGGGGTCAGATGTGGGGCACAATGGGGTCAGATGTGGGGCACAATGGGGTCAGTGGGGCACAATGGGGTCAATGTGGCACAATGGGGTCAGATGTGGGCACAATGGGTCAGATGTGGGGCACAATGGGGTCAGATGTGGGGCACAATGGGGTCAGTGGGGCACAGTGGGGTCAATGTGGGGCACAATGGGGTCAGATGTGGGCACAATGGGGTCACGTGGGCACGTGGGATCAGATGTGGGGCACATGGTCAATTGGGGCAACAATGGGTCAATGTGGGGCACAATGGGGTCAGTGGGGCACAATGGGGGTCAATGTGGGGGCACAATGGGGTCAGTGGGGCACAATGGGGTCAGATGTGGGGAAATGGTCCATGTGGACAATGGGGTCGAGTGGGCACAGTGGGGTCAGATGTGGGGCACAATGGGGTCAGTGGGGCACAATGGGGTTCAATGTGGCGGCACAATGGTTCAGTTGGCGGCACAATGGGGTCAATGTGGGCACAATGGGTCAGATTGTGGGGAACAATGGTCAATGGGGGCACAATGGGTCAGTGGCACAATGGGGTCCGGGACAAATGGGTCAGATGTGGGCACAATGGGGTCAATGTGAGGGCACAATGGGTCAGAGTGGGGCACAATGCGTCAATGTGGGGCACAATGGGTTCCAATGTGGGGCCACAATGGGGTCGTGGGGCAAATGGGCGTCAGATGTGCGGGCACAATTGGGGTCAATGTTGGGGCACAATTGGGGTCAGTGGCACAATGGTCAGATGCTGGCACAGTGGGGTCAACTGTGTGGCACAATGGGTCAGTGGGGCAGAGTGGGGCCAACTGTGGGGCACAATGGCGTCAATTGTGGGGCACAGTGGGGTCAGTGGGGCACAGTAGGTTCAGTGGGGCACAATGGGGTCAGATGTGGGGCACAATGAGGTCAATGTGGGGCACAATAAGGTCAGTGGGGCACAATGGGGTCAATGGGGCCACAATGGGGTCAGGATTTGTGGGCATTAATGGGTCAGCTGGTGCACAATGGGGTCAGTGTGGGGCACAATGGTGGCAGATGTGTGGGGCATAATGGGTTTCAGTGCGCACCAGTGGGTTCAATGGGGCACAATGGGGTCAATGTGGGGCACAATGGGGTCAGTGGGGCACAATGGGGTCAATGTGGGGCACAATGGGGTCAATGCGGGGCACAATGGGGTCAATGGGGCACAATGGGTCAACGTGAGGGCAACAATGGTTCAGTGGGCACAATGGGTCAGTGGGGGCACAATGGGGTCAGATGTGGGGCACAATGGGTTCAGTTAGGGGCACATGGGTTCAGTGGGGGCACAATGGGGTCAACTGTGAGCACAAGTGGTCAGATAGTGAGCACAATGGGGTCAGATGGGGGCACAATGGGGTCAGATGTGGGGCACAATGGGGTCAGTGGGGCACAATGGGGTCAATGTGGGGCACAATGGGGTCAATGTGGGGCCCATAACCAATGACCCCATGGCCCCATTGCCCCCCATTGACTCACCACGATACGGAACGGTGAGTTGGGGACGTGCTGCCCCCCCAAACCCACAATGGTCAATGTGGGGCACAATGGGTAATGTGGGCACAATGGGGTCAATGGGGCACAAGGGGTCAATATGGGGCGACTATGGGGTCAATGTGGGGCACAATGGGTCAATGTGGGGCACAATGGGGTCAGATGTGGGGCACAATGGGGTCAGATGTGGACAGTGAGGGTCAATGTGGGCACAATGGGGACAATGTGGGCACAATGGGGTTCAATGCGGACAATAGTTGGTCAATGTGCACAATGGGGTCAGTGGGGCACAATGGGGTCAGATGTGGGGCACAATGGGGTCAATGTGGGGCACAATGGGGTCAATGTGGGGCACAATGGGGGTCAGATGTGGGGCACAAATGGGGTCAATGTGGGGCACCAATTGGGTTTCAATTGTGGGCCCATAACCATGACCCATGGCCCCCCCCCCACACCCCCCCCCCACCACCCAAGTGCCAGCCCCATTGACTCACCACGATACGGAACGGTGAGTTGGGGGACGTGCTGCCCCCCAAACCACAATGGGAGTCAGATGTGGGGCAAATGGGGTCAATGTGGGGCACAATGGGGTCAGATGTGGGGCACAATCGGGGGTCATGCTGGGCACAATGGGCGTCAGAGTGGGCAATGCGGTCAATGGGGCACAATGGGGTCAGATTGTGGGGCCAATTGGGGTCGTGGGGCACAATGGGGTCAGTGGGGGGGCACAATGGGTCATGGGGCACAAATGGGGTCAGTGGGCCCAATGTGGTCAATGTAGGGCCATAACCCAATGGGGGGGGGGGGGGAAAAAAAAAACCCCCCCCCATTGTTTGGGGGGCAACCTTTGCCCCCCCATTGACTCACCACGATACGAACGGTGAGTGGGGACGTTGCTGCCCCCCCAAACCGCCACAATGGGCGGTTTCAATGTGGGGCACATGGGTCAGATGTGGGCACAATGGCGGGTCATGTGGGGCACAATGGGGTCAGCTGTGGGCACAATGGGGTCAATGTGGGGCACAATGGGGGGTCAATGGGGGCACAATGGGGTCAGATGTGGGGCACATGGGTCAGTGTGGGCCACCAGTGGGTCAGATGTGGGGCACAATGGGGTCAATGGGGGGCACAATGGGGTCAGTGGGGCACAATGGGGTCAGTGGGGCACAATGGGGTCAGATGTGGGGCACAATGGGGTCAATGTGGCACAATTGGGCGTCATGTGGGGACAACTGGGCGTCAGATATGGGGCACAATGGGCAATGTGGGCAAATGGCGGTCAGGATGTGGGCACAATGGGGGTCAAGTGGGGCACGAAATGGGAGGGCAGATGTGGGGCAAATGAGGTCATGGGGGCATCAATGGCGTCAGATGTGGGCACAATGGGGTCCAATGTGGGGCCACAATGGGGCAATGTGGGGCACAATGGGTCAATGGGGCACATGGGGTCAGTGGGCCAAATGCGGGTCAATGTGGCACAATGGGTCAATGGGGGGCCAGTGGGTCAGATGTGGCACAATGGGTCATGGGGCACAATGGAGTCAGATGTGGGGCACAATGGGTTCAATGGGGCACAATGGGGTCAATGTGGGGCACAATGGGGTCAATGTGGGGCACAATGGGGTCAGATGTGGGGCACAATGGGGTCAATGTGGGGCACAATGGGGTCAATGTGGGGCACAATGGGGTCAGATGTGGGGCACAATGGGGTCAATGTGGGGCACAATGGGGTCAATGTGGGGGCACAGTGGGGTCAGATGTGGGGCACAATGGGGTCCAATTGTCGGGCACAATGGGTCAATGTGGGCACAATGGGTCAATGTGGGGCACATGGGTCAATGGGGGCAACCACGTGGGTCAGTGGGCACAATGGGGTCAATGTGGGGCACAATGCGGGTTCAACAATGCGGGGCACGTTGGTCAGTGTGGGGCACAATTGGGGGATGGTGTGAGGCGGTGTTGTTGGTGGCGGTGTGGGGGGGGGGGTGGGCGCAAGTTGGGCCACAATGTGGCGTCAGATGTTGGGGCACCAATGGGTCAATGTGGCGGCACAATGGGCGTCAATAGTGTGGGCACCAATGCGTCAGATGTGGTGCACAATTGGTGTCAACTGTGGCGGCAACAATGCGGTCCCAATGTTGGCGAGCACAGTGGCGTCAGATGTGGGCACAATGGTTCAGGGGGCACAATGGTGTCAATGTGGGGCCCATAACCAATGACCCCCATGGCCCCATTGCCCCCATTGACTCACCACGATACGGAACGGTGAGTTGGGGACGTGCTGCCCCCCAAACCGCACAATGGAGTCAGATGTGGGCACGGGATGGGGTCAGATATGTGGGTCGAGCAATTTGGGTCAGTGGGCGCCCAGAGTGGGATCAATGTGGGCAGCATATGGGGTCAGCATTGTGGGGCCCGATAACGCGGCCTTCATTGCCTCCCATTGACTCACCACGATATGGTGGGAAGTGGTGAGTTCGGGGGACGTGTGTCCCGCCCCCGGGTGTCGGGGGTGGCTAAACCTGCACAATTGTGGTGGTCAGTGGGTGGGCACATTAATGGGTCCAGTGTGTCTCGACAATGGGGGGTTACAATGTGGGGGCACGATGGGGAGGTCAATGGGGGTTCGAAGTGGTGTGGGTCACAATGTGTCAATGTGGGCACAATGGTGTCTATGGGAGGGGCGCGAAGGGGTCAGATATGGTTGGGCCACGAGATGGGGGTCAAGTGTGTGACAATGGGGTCTGAATTGTGGGGGCGTCATGGTCGAGTGTGGGGCACAATGGGCGGTTCGAATGGGCAGCGAGTGGGTGGGGTCAAGATGTGTGGGGCCATAACCCCAGTTGCCGCCATTGGACTCACTCCACGAGGGATAGCGGGAAGGTGAGTGGGGAGCGTGCTGCCCCCCAAAACCGCACAATTGCGTCAGAGGGGGAGGTTGTGGGCTCCACAGAGTGGTTGCTGGGGAATGGGTCACCAGGGGTGATGGATTGTGGCACAGAGGGTCAGTGGGGCAGCTCAGTTGGGTCAATGTGGGGCACGAATGGGGTCAAGTGTGGGTGTCAGCGTAGAGTGGTCATGGTTGGGGCACCAATGGGTTCAATGTGGGGCCCAGTGATGAGCCGCAGATTGACCTCCATGGCCCATTGCCCGCCCATTGACTGCACACGATATGGAAGCGTTGTGAGTGGGGATCGTCTGTCGCGCCGCCAGAACCGCAAAGTTGGGTGTCAGATTGGGGCACAATGGGGTCAATGTGGCACAAATGGGTCCCCAATGTGGGGCAAATGGGCGTCAAGTGTGAGGCACAATGAGTCAGAGATGTGGTGCACAATGGGGGGTAAGGTTTTGGGGCTACTATATATGGATGTCAGTATGGGGCCATCGAATGGTCAGTTGTGGGCACAATGAGTCATAAGTGTGGGGCACGATTGGGTCGAGTGTGTGGGCACAATCGGGGGTTCCAGTGGGCATCTAGATGTGGTCCAGAATGTGGGCACAATGGGGTCAGTTGATTGGCACAGTGGAGTAGATTGTGGCGACGGATGGGGGTCATGTGGGCGCACAATGGGGTGGTCGATAATGTGGGGGTGGTGTGGGGGCGCGCAGTAGGCCAGAGAGCGCCGCGATAACCCCCATGGTGCCATGGTGCTCACCACGATACGAACGGTGGAGTTGGCGGGAGCTGCTGCCCCGCCCAAACCGCCAAGGGTCCAGATGTGGGGCGACAGATGGTTCTATGGGGGCGAGCAGTGGGGGTTTAGATTTGGGGGGCGACAAGTGGGGTCAGTGGGCACCAATGGGTCAATTGGGCATCAACTGGGTCGAATGTGGGGCACAATGGTCAGAGTGGGGGCACGAGAGTGGGTGTTCAAGTTGTGGGGCCCATGAACCCGAGGATTGGCGCGCGATGGGCTCGCTCAGTCGGTGGACCGCCCATGACTTCACCACGATACGGAACGGTGAGTTGGGGACGTGCTGCCCCCCAAACCGCACAATGGGGTCAGATGTGGGGCACAATGGGGTCAATGTGGGGCACAATGGGGTCAATGTGGGGCACAATGGGGTCAGATGTGGGGCACAATGGGGTCAGATGTGGGGCACAATGGGGTCAGATGTGGGGCACAATGGAGCAGTGTGGGCACAATGGGTCAATGTGGGCGACAATGGAGTAGATTGTGGGACAATGGGTCAGATGTGGGCACAATGGCTCGTGGGGCACAATGTGGTCAAATGTGGGCACAAGGGTCAGATGTGGGGCACAAATGGAGTCAGATGTGGGAACAATGCGGTCGAATGGTGAGGCACAAATGGGTCAGTGGGGCACAATGGGTCAAGATGCTGTGGCACATGGATGTCAGTGTGTGGGGCGCCAATGGGTCAGATGCTGGGGGTGGGCACGAATTGGGGTGCGTAGTGGGCAGCAATGGTCAGATTTTGGGCCAAGGGCGTTCAATGCTGGTGGGGCACTTAATGGTGGTCAAATGATGGGGCCATAACCCATGACCCCCATGCCCCGATTGGACTCACCACGATAACGGAATGGTGATGTTTGGGACGTATGCTGCCCGCCCAAACGCGCACAATGTGTCAATGTGGGCGCCACAATGGGGTTCAGTGGGGCACAATGGGAGGTCAATGTGGGCCCAACTGGGTCGATTGGGTGGCTCTATTAACCATGGATTTAGACCCATAACCCCCCATGACCCCCATTGGGACCACCTACGATACGGAGACAGTTGAGTTGGGGACGTGCTGCCCCCAAACCGCACAATGGAGTCAGATGTGGGGCACAATGGGGTCAATGTGGGCACAATGGTCAGTTGGGGCACAAATGGGGTCAATGTGGGGCACAAAATGGGGTCATGTGGGGCCACAAGGGGTCAAATGTGTGGGCACATGCGGTCAGTGCGGCACAATGGCGGTCAGTGTGGGGCACAATGGGACCAGATTGGGCACAATGGGGTCATGGGCACAATGGGGTCAGATGTGGGCACAATGGGGACAGAAGTGTGGGGCACATGGGTCAATGGGCACAAGGGCAGTGGGCGACAATGGGGTCAATGTGTGGGCATCATGGGTCAATGGAAGCACCAATGGTTCATGTGGGGCACAATGGGGACAGCATGTGGGGCCACATGGGCGTCAAATGTGCGGGCAACAATGGTCAGATGTGGGGCACAATGGGGTCAATGGGGCACAATGGGGTCAATGTGGGGCACAATGGGTTCAGTGGGGCACAATGGGGTCAATGTGGGGCAACAAATGGGACAGAATGTGGTGCACAATGGGGTTCAATGTGGGGCACACTGGGTCAGATGTGGGCACAATGGGACAATGTGGGGACAATGGGTCAATGGGCGGCACAATGGGTCAGTGGGGCACAAATGGGTCAGATTGTGGGGCACAATGGGACAAGATTGGGGGGCACCAATGGGTCAATGGGGCCACATGGGTCAGATTGGGCAACAATGGGAGTCAATGTGGGCCAATTGGGTCAAGATGTGGGCCACCAATTGGGGTTGTCCAACTGTGGGGCACAATGGGTCAGATGTGGGCACCAATGGGCGTCAATGGGGCACAATGGGTCAGATGTGGGCACATGGGTTCAGATGTGGGGCACAATGGGACAGATGTGGGCACAATGGTTCAATGGGGCACAATGGGGTCAATGTGGGGCACAATGGGGTCAATGTGGGGCACAATGGGGTCAGATGTGGGGCACAATGGGGCAATGTGGGGGCACAATGGGGTCAGATGTGGGCACAAGAGTCAATGGGGCACAATGGGTCAACTGTGGCGCACAATGGGGTCAGATGTTAAGGCACGAATGGGGTCAAATTGGGGCACAATGGGTCAGAATGTGGGCAACAATGGGGTTTCAATGTGGGGCACAATGGGGTCAATGGGGCACAATGGGGTCAATGTGGGGCACAATGGGGTCAGATGTGGGGCACAATGGGGTCAATGGGGGCACAATGGGGTCAGATGTGGGGCACAATGGGGTCAATGGGGCACAATGGGGTCAGATGTGGGCACAATGGGTCAATGGGCACAATGGGGTCAGAGGTGGGGCAATCAATGGGGTTCAGATGTGGGCCCAATGGGTCAGACGTGGAGCAGAAAATGGGGTCAATGTGGGCCAATGGCGTTCAGCATGGGGCATAATGGGTTTCAGTGGGGGGCACAATTGGGGTTCAGGACGTGGGCGACAGTGGGGTTCAATGTGGGGCCCACCAAATGGGCGTCAGTTATTTTGGGCACAATTTTGGGGGGGTCCCCCCCCCAATTTGTGTGATGTGTGTTATTCTCCCCCCAAACCCTTTTTTTTTTTGGTTGACCCCATTGTGCCCCACTGACCCCATTGTGCCCCACTGACCCCATTGCTCCCCACCCCAGGCGACAGCGGAGCCCCCCACACCCCCCGAGAGCCTGCGGCCGTTCAGCCTCAATCTGCCCTGCGCCCCATTGAAGGGAGACATCACCGGTACGGGGCCATGGGTGAATGTGTGGGGCGCTATGGGTTGCTATGTGTCTCTATGGGTCCCTATGGGTCTCTATGGGTCGTAATGGGTCCCTATGGGTCTCTATGGGTCGCTATGTGTCTCTATGGGTCTCTATGGGTCTCTATGGGTTGCTATGGGTGGCTGTGGGTCTCTATGTGTCTCTATGGTTCACTATGTGTCTCTATGGGTTGCTATGGGTCTCTATGGGTCTCTATGGGTTGCTATGGGTGGCTGTGGGTCTCTATAGGTCTCTATGGGTCACTGTAGGTCTCTATGGGTCCCTATGGGTCTCTATGGTCAACTATGTTTCTCTATGGTCTCTATGGGTCTCTATAGGTCTCTATGGGTCTCTATGGGTCACTATGTGTCTCTATAGGTCACTATGGGTCACTATGGGTCGCTGTGGGTCTCTATGTGTCCGTATGGGTCCCTATGGGTCTCCATGGGACACTATGGGTCACTATGGGTCACTATGGGTCTCTATGGGTCACTATGGGTTGCTATGGGTCTCTATGGGTCTCTATGTGTCCCTATGTGTCCCTATGGGTCTCTATGTGTCTCTATGGGTCGCTGTGGGTCACTATGGGTCTTTATGGGTCCCTATGGGTCTCTATGGGTCTCTACGTGTCTCTACGTGTCTCTATTGGTCTCTATGGGTCTCTGTGGGTCTCTATGGGTCCCTATGGGTTTCTATGGGTTCCTATGGGTCGCTATGGGTCTCTATGGGTCCATATTGGTCCCCATGGGTCTCTATGTGTCTCTATGTGTCCCTATGGGTCTCTATGGGTCCCTATTGGTCCCCATGGGTCCCTATGTGTCCCTATGGGTCCCTATTGGTCCCCATGGGTCTCTATGTGTCTCTATGGGTCCCTATGGGTCCCTATGGTTCCCTATGTGTCTCTGTGGTTCCCTATGTGTCCCCATGGGTCCCTATGTGTCCCTATGTGTCTCTATGTGTCTCTATGTGTCTCTATGTGTCCCTATGGTCCCTATGTGTCTCTATGTGTCCCTATGTGTCTCTATGTGTCCCTATGTGTCCCTATGGGTCCCTATGTGTCCCTATGGGTCCCTATTGGTCCCCATGGGTCTCTATGTGTCTCTATGTGTCCCTATGTCTCCCTATGGTCCCTATGTGTCTCTATGTGTCTCTATGGTCCCTATGGTTCCCTATGGGTCTCTATGTGTCCCTATGTGTCTCTATGTGTCCCTATGTGTCTCTATGTGTCTCTATGTGTCCCTGTGGGTCTCTATGGGTCCCTATGTGTCTCTATGGGTCCCTATGGGTCCCTATGGGTCTCTATGGGTCTCTATGGGTCTCTATGGGTCCCTATGTGTCTCTATGGGTCGCTATGGTTCCCTATGGTTCCCTATGTGTCTCTATGTGTCTCTATGTGTCCCTATGGGTCCCTATGGTTCTCTATGTGTCCCTATGGGTCTCTATGTGTCTCTATGTGTCTCTATGGTTCCCCATGGGTCCCTATGGGTCCTTATGGGTCCCTATGGGTCTCTATGTGTCTCTATGGGTCCCTATGGGTCTCTATTTGTCCCTATGAGTCCCTATGGGTCCCTATGGGTCTCTATGGTTCACTATGGGTCACTATGGGTCGCTATGGGTCTCTATGGGTCTCTATGTGTCTCTATGGGTCGCTATGGTTCCCTATGGGTCCCTATGGGTCTCTATGGGTCGCTGTGGGTCTCTATGGTTCCCTATGGGTCTCTATGTGTCCCCATGTGTCCCTATGGTCCCTATGTGTCTCTATGTGTCCCTATGGGTCTCTATGGGTCTCTATGTGTCCCTATGGGTCTCTATGGGTCACTGTGGGTCTCTGTGGGTCTCTATGGGTCCCTATGGGTCTCTATGGGTCACTGTGGGTCACTATGGGTCTCTATGTGTCCCAATGGGTCCCCATGGGTCTCTATGTGTCCCTATGTGTCCCTATGGGTCCCTATGGGTCTCTATGGGTTTCTATGGTTCCCTATGGGTCTCTATGTGTCCCTATGTGTCTCTATGTGTCTCTATGTGTCCCTATGTGTCCCTATGGTCCCTATGTGTCTCTATGGGTCTCTATGTGTCCCTATGTTCCCTATGTGTCCCTATGTCTCCCTATGGTCCCTATGTGTCTCTATGTGTCTCTATGGTCCCTATGTGTCCCTATGTGTCTCTATGGGTCTCTATGTGTCCCTATGTGTCCCTATGGGTCGCCATGTGTCTCTATGGGTCGCTATGGTTCCCTATGGGTCCCTATGTGTCCCTATGGGTCTCTATGGTTCCCTATGGTTCCCTATGGGTCGCTATGGGTCCCTATGGTCCCTATGTGTCTCTGTCCCCCAGCCGAGGTTCGGATGCCGTCGGGTCGCTCAGCTCGGGCCGACGTGACTCAGGGAGCAGATGGAGCCGTCGCCGTCAGCTTCGAACCCAGCGAGAAGGGCCGGCACCTCATGGAGCTGAGGTGTAACGGGGAC
>NW_015440360.1:9676-11287 GCF_001577835.2 Coturnix japonica | reverse complement strand
TGACCCCAGAGATCTCAAAGATGAACCCAAGGACCCTAAAAGGGTGACCCCATAGATCCCAAAGGTGACCCCAGGGACCCCAAATGGTCAACCCCAAAAGGTTGATCCCATGGACCCCAAAGGTTGACCCCAAAGGTTGACCCCATGGACTGCATAAGGTTGGCCCTAAAGGTGACACCATGGACCCCAGTGGTTGACCCAAGGGACCCCAAAGGCTGACCCTAAGAGAGTGACCCTGGGGACCCCAAAGGTTGACCCCAAAAGTTGACCCCCATGGACCCCAGAGGTTGACCCCATGGACCCCTAAGGTGACACCCAGGGACCCCAAAAGGCTGACCCCAAAGATTGACCCCAGGGACCAAAAAGGTCGACCCCAAAAGGTTGAGCCCATGGACTGCATAAGGTTGACCCTGTGGACCCCAATGGTGACCCTAAAAGTTGACCCCAATGGACCCCAAAAGGTGACCCCATGGACCCCTAAGGTGACCCCAGGGACCCCAAATGGTCAACCCCAAAAGGTTGATCCCATCGACCTCAAAGGTGACCCCAAAGGTGACCCCAGGAACCCCAATGGTGATCCCAGATGTTGACCCAGGGAACCAAAATGTCAACCCCAAAAGGTTGATCCCATGGACCCCAAAGGTTGGCCCCAAAGGTTGACCCCAAAGGTTGACCCCAAAGTTTGACCCCAGGGACCCCATAAGGTGACTCCAGGGACCCCAAAATGTTGACCCCAAAGGTTGATCCCAGGGACCCCAAAGGTGACCCCAGGGATCTCAAAGATGAACCCAAGGACCCTAAAAGGGTGACCCCATAGATCCCAAAGGTGACCCCAGGGACCCCTAGAGGTGACCCCAGGGACCCCAAATGGTCAACCCCAAAAGGTTGATCCCATGGACCCCAAAGGTGACCCCAGGGACCAAAAAGGTCAACCCCAAAAGGTCAACCCCAAAAGGCTGACCCCAAAGGATGATCCCAGGGACCCAAAAGGTTGACCCAAGGGACCCCAAAGGCTGACCCTAAAGGGCAACCCCAAGGACCCCAAAGGTTGACCCCAGAAGTTGACCTTAGGTCAACCCCATGGACCCCTAAGGTGACCCCAGGGACCCCATAAGGTGACTCCAGGGACCCCAAATGTTGACCCCCATGGACCCCAAAGGTGACCCCAGGGATCTCAAAGATGAACCCAAGGACCCTAAAAGGGTGACCCCATAGACCCCTAGAGGTGACCCCAGGGACCCCAAATGGTCAACCCCCAAAGGTTGATCCCATGGACCCCAAATGTTGACCCCAGGGATCTCAAAGATGAACCCAAGGACCCGACCCTAAAAGGGTGACCCCATAGATCCCAAAGGTGACCCCACAGATCCCAAAGGTGACCCTAGGGACCCCAAATGGTCAACCCCAAAAGGTTGATCCCATGGACCCCAAAGGTGACCTCGGGGACCCCTAGAGGTGACTCCAGGGACCCCAAAATATTGACCCCAAAGGTTTGACCCCCATGGACCCCATAAGGTGACCCCAGAGATCTCAAAGATGAACCCAAGGACCCTAAAAGGGTGACCCCATAGATCCCAAAGGTGACCCCAGGGACCCCAAATGGTCAACCCC
>NW_015440360.1:0-8345 GCF_001577835.2 Coturnix japonica | reverse complement strand
TGACCCCAGAGATCTCAAAGATGAACCCAAGGACCCTAAAAGGGTGACCCCATAGATCCCAAAGGTGACCCCAGGGACCCCAAATGGTCAACCCCAAAAGGTTGATCCCATGGACCCCAAAGGTTGACCCCAAAGGTTGACCCCATGGACTGCATAAGGTTGGCCCTAAAGGTGACACCATGGACCCCAGTGGTTGACCCAAGGGACCCCAAAGGCTGACCCTAAGAGAGTGACCCTGGGGACCCCAAAGGTTGACCCCAAAAGTTGACCCCCATGGACCCCAGAGGTTGACCCCATGGACCCCTAAGGTGACACCCAGGGACCCCAAAAGGCTGACCCCAAAGATTGACCCCAGGGACCATAAAGGTCGACCCCAAAAGGTTGACCCCATGGACTGCATAAGGTTGACCCTGTGGACCCCAATGGTGACCCCAAATGTTGACCCCAATGGACCCCAAATGTTGACCCCAATGGACCCCAAAAGTTGACCCCAGGGACCCCAAATGGTCAACCCCAAAAGGTTGATCCCATGGACCCCAAAGGTTGACCCCAAAGGTTGACCCCAAAGGCTGACTGACATCAGGGACCCCATAAGGTGACTCCAGGGACCCCAAAATGTTGACCCCAAATGTTGACCCCCATGGACCCCATAAGGTGACCCCAGCGATCTCAAAGATGAACCCAAGGACCCTAAAAGGGTGACCCCATAGATCCCAAAGGTGACCCCAGGGACCCCAAATAGTCAACCCCATACGGTGACCCCATGGACCCCAAAGGTGACCCTATATCCCCCTCCCATCCCCATATCCCCCATACCCCCCCAATGTCCTTACTGCGTCCCTCTGTCCCTGTGTCAGGCCGAGAACCTGCTGCTGGACGCCGACATGAACATCAAAATCGCCGATTTTGGGTTCAGCAACGAATTCACTTTTGGGAACAAACTGGACACGTTTTGTGGTAGCCCACCTTATGCTGCTCCAGAACTTTTTCAAGGGAAAAAATATGATGGACCTGAAGTAGATGTTTGGAGTTTAGGTGTTATTCTTTATACCCTGGTCAGCGGCTCCCTGCCCTTCGATGGGCAGAACCTGAAGGTAATACATGATGGGGGGGATATGGGGGGAGACCCCCAGCATTGGGGAGCCTATGGGGGTCCATTGTGTCCCCCCACCCCCCTTATGGGGGTCCATTGTGTCCCCCCACCCCCCTAAGAGCTCTATGGGGGTCCATTGTGTCCCCCCTTATGTTGGGGGTCATCCTGTATACGCTGGTCAGCGGCTCCCTGCCCTTCGATGGGCAGAACCTGAAGGTAAGATATGATGGGGGGAGACCCCCAGCATTGGGGAGCCTATGGGGGTCCATTGTGTCCCCAACCCCCCTTATGGGGGTCCATTGTGTCCCCCCACCCCCCTTATGGGGGTCCATTGTGTCCCCCCCACCCCCAGGAGCTCTATGGGGGTCTGTTGTGTCCCCCCACCCCCCTTATGGGGGTCCATTGTGTCCCCCCATCCCCCAGGAGCTCTATGGGGGTCCATTTTGTCCCCCAACCCCCCTTATGGGGGTCCATTGTGTCCCCCCAACCCCCTTATGGGGGTCCATTGTGTCCCCCCACCCCTAAGAGCTCTATGGGGTCCATTGTGTCCCCCCACCCCCCAGGAGCTCTATGGGTCCATGTGTCCCCCACCCCTCTTTGGGGTCCCTGTGTCCCCCCCCCCCCTAGTGGGGGTCCATTGTTTGTCCCACCGGGACCTCTATGTGGTCTACTGTGTCCCCCACCCCCAGAGCTCTATGGGGGTCCATTGTGTCCCGCCTATATGTTGGGGTGCCCCTATATTTCTTACCCAGAGCTCTAATGGGCGGTGCGATTGTGTCCGTACCCCACCCCCCTTTGGGGTCCATTGTGCCCCCACCCCCTAGGAGCTCTAATGGTCATGTGTCCCCCACCCTCCCTATATGGGGTCCATTGGTGTCCCCCCTATGGTTGGGGGCGCATCTTTATACGCTGGTCAGCGCTCCTGCCCTTTCCTGATGGCTAGAACCTTGAAGTATACATGATGGGGGATATGGGAAGACCCCATGCAATTGGGAGCCCTATTGGGGGTCCATTGGTCCCCCACCCCCTTATGGTGGTTCCGTTGTGTCCCCACCCCTAGGAGCTCTATGGGCCATTGTGTCCCCCCCACCCCTTAATGCGGGGTCCACTGTGTCTCTCCCAGCCCCTCTGGAGGCTCTAGGGGGGTCCATTGTGTCCCCCCTACCCCCCTTATGGGGTCCATTGTAGTCCCCACCCCGCCTGGAGCTCGTTGGGGGGTCTAGTTTGGTCCCCCACCCCTTATGGGGCCCATTGTGTTCCCCCCTTATTTGGGGTCATCCTGTATACGCTGGTCAGCGGCTCCTCTGCCCTGTCGATGGGAGAACTGAAGTAATACATGATGGGGGGATATGGGGGAACCCCAGCATTGGGGAGCCGTATGGGGGGGGATCCGATTGTGTCCCCCCACCCCTAAGAGCTCTATGGGGTCTTACACCCTTGGTCCCCCAAAAACCCTTATGGGGCTAGTCGCATTGGTCCCCCCACCCCTTGAAGAGTCTATTGGGGGTCCTATTTGTGTCCCCCCTACCCCCAGTTTATCATCTTATGGGGTCCATTGTGTCCCCCCACCCCTAAGAGCTGCTATGGGTCCATTGTGCTCCCCCCACCCCCCAGGAGCTCTATGGGGGTTCACTGTGTCCCCCACCCCCCAAGACACATCTATTGGTCCATTTGTCCCCCCACCCCCTAGAGCTCTATGGCCATTTTCCCCCCACCCCTTATGGGGGTCCATTGTGTCCCCCCAGCCCCAAGAGCTCTGTATGGGCGGTCCGATTGTTCCCCCCCACCCCCTTCGCTTGGGTGACTACTATCTTGGGGGGTCTGAAATGCAGTTGGTATGATTACATTCAAGCGTATGGGGTCCCATTGTGTCCCCCACCCCCCTGGGCTCTATGCGGCATCCATTGGTCCCCCCCACCCCTAAGAGTCTATGGGGTCTGTGTGTCTCCCCACCCCTAGGCAGCTCTATGGGGTCCATGTGTCCCCCCAGCCCCCCTTATGGGGGTCCATTGTGTCCCCCCACCCCCTGGAGCTCTATGGGCATCCATTGTGTCCCCCCACCCCTAAGAGCTCTATGGGGTCTGTATTGTGCTCACCCCACCCCTCCAGTGAGCCTCTATGGGGTCTGTGTGTATGTCCCCCTCAACCCCTTATTGGGGTCCGATGTTGTGTCCCCCCACCCCTAAGAGCTCATATGGGTTCCACGATGTTGTCCCCCACCCCCTAGAGACTCTATGGTTGCGTCCTTGTTGCCTCCCCCCAGCCCCAGGAGCTCTATGGGTGTTCACGTGTGTCCGCCCCACCCCCCAAAACTCTATTGGGGTCCATTGTGTCCCCCACCCCTAGGAGCTCTATGGGTCCATTGTGTCCCCCCACCCCCACTATGGGGTCCATTGTGTCCCCTCCACCCCTAAAGAAGCTACTTTATAGGGGTGCCGAAGTTTGTGTGCCCCCCCACCCCCCTTCGATGAGGGGTTCCATATGCTGTCCCGCCCACCCCCCTGAGCTCTATGGGCATCCATTGTGTCCCCCCACCCCTAAGAGCTCTATGGGGGTCTGTTGTGTCTCCCCACCCCTAGGAGCTCTATGGGGGTCCACTGTGTCCCCCCAACCCCCCTTATGGGGGTCCATTGTGTCCCCCCACCCCCCTTATGGGGTTCCATTGTGTCCCCCCACCCCCCAGGAGCTCTATGGGGCCCATTGTGTCCCCCACCTGGAGCTTTATGGTGTCCATTGTGCTCCCCCCCCCCCCCCCCCTCCCCCCCAATGTTGGGTGCCCCCCTTATTCTTACCCAGGAGCTCTATGGGGGTCTGTTGTGTCCCCCCACCCCCCAGGAGCTCCATGGGGGTCCATAGTGTCCCCCCTAATGTTTGGTGCCCCCTTGTTCTCCCCCAGGAGCTGAGGGAGCGAGTGCTGCGTGGTAAATACCGCATCCCCTTTTACATGTCCACCGACTGTGAGAACCTGCTGAAGAAGTTCCTCATCCTCAACCCCACCAAGAGGGGAACCCTGGAGGTGAGGGGGGGGGGGGGATCCCCACTGAGGTTTGGGGTGAAATGGAAAGATCTTAAGGGACCCCATATGTTGACTCCAGGGACCCCATAAGGTTGACCCCAAAAGATTGACCCCAAATGTGATCCCAGGGACCCCATAAGGTTGACCCCAAAAGGTTGACCCCCAAAGGTTGACCCCAGGGACCCCAAAAGACTGACCCCAAATGTGACTCCAGGGACCCCATAAGATTGACCCCATAAGGTGACCCCAAAGGTTGACCCCAGGGACCCCAAAAGGTTGACCCCAAATGTGACTCCAGGGACCCCATAAGGTTGACCCCAATAGGTGACCCCAGGGACCCCAAAAGCTTGACCCCAAAGGCTGACTCCAGGGACCCCAAAGGTGACGCTGGGGTCCCAAAAAGTGACCCCAGGGACCCTAAAGGTTGACCCCAAAGGGTGACACCATGGAGCCCATAAGGTGACCCCAGGGACCCTAAATGTTGACCCCATGGACTCCAAAGGTTGACCCCATGGACCCAAAAGGTGTCTCCAGGGACCCCATAAGGTTGACCCCAAAAGGTGACCCAAGGGACCCCAAAAGGTTGACCCAGAAGGTGACTCCAGGGACCCCATAAGGTTCACCCCAAATGTGACCCCAGGGACACCCAAAGGTTGACCCCAAGGACCTGAAAAGGTTGACCCCATGGACCCCAAAGGTTGAACCCAAAAGGTGACCCCAGGGACCCCAAAGGTGATTCCAGGGACCCCAAAAGGTTGACCCCAAAAGGTTGACCCCAAATGTTGACCCCAGGGACCCCCAGTCAGTGACCCCAGGGACCCCAAAGGTTGACCTCATGGACCCCAAATGGTGACCCCAAAGGTTGACCCCATGGACCCCAAAAGGCAACCCTAGGGACCCCAAAAGGTTGACCCCAAAAGGCTGATCCCAGGGACCCCAAATGGTGACCCCAGTTACCCCAAAAGTGACCCCAAAAGGTGACCCCAGGGACCCCATAAGGTTGACCCCAAAAGATGACCCCAAAGGTTGACCCCATGGACCCCAAAAGGCAACCCTAGGGACACCAAATGGTGACCCCAGTTACCCAAAATTGACCCCAAAAGGTGACCCCAAAGGTTGATCCCAAAGGTTGTCCCCAGAGACCCCATAAGGTGACCCCAAAGGTTGACCCCATGGACCCCAAAAGGCAACCCTAGGGACCCCAAAAGGTTGACCCCATGGACCCCAAATGGTGACCCCAGTTACCCCAAAAGGTAACCCCAAAAGGTGACCCAAGGGACCCCATAAGGTTGACCCCAAAAGGTGACCCCAAAGGTTGACCCCATGGACCCCAAAAGGCAACCCTAGGGACCCCAAAAGGTGACCCCAAAAGGTGACCCCAAAAGGTGACCCAAGGGACCCCATAAGGTTGACCCCAGGGACCCCAAATGGTGACCCCAAAAGAAGAAGATATTGCCCCCCCCATAGCCCTGCCCTACGCAACCGCGCTTTATTCACCATACAGAGCTTTGTTTGATCCCCCCCAGCAGCATTCTACCCACCCTCCCATAGCTCGCTACCCCCACCACCATGCCCTCCCTCCCCGCCTGTGCCCCCAGCCCCCTCCTCTCCCCATTGACCCACCCATAGGCCCCCCCCCCAATTACCTCGTGGCGAGCTTAGCTTGGTGACATATCCGCCCCCCATGGCAGCAATTCCAATTCGCCAGACCCCCTAGCAATTATACCCCCCAACTCCCCCCCGATTGCGCCTCCATCCCTTCACACACCCCATAACACTCTCCTCATTGCCCCCCCCATAGCGCCCCATAGTCACTCCGCCCCAATTAACCTCTCCGAGCTCTTGTTTGGTCCCCCCGCCCAGGCAATACCACCTCTCCAATCCAGAAGCCAGGACCCATATTAACATCAACCCAACTCTCCCCCCCATAGCATCCCTCACGCCCCACCATGCTCCATCCCTCTCCTCCAGCCTCGTGTGCTCTCTCTGCGCCCCCCCCCAGTCCCTCCTCTCCCTCAGTTGCCCCCCCATAGCCCTCAGCCCCCCCCAGTTAACCTCCGGAGCTCTGTGGGATCCCCCCCGCCAGCATCCACCCTCTCCCCATATGTGCCCCCCCCCCCCGCATGCCCTCCACGCTCCCGGAATCACATCCCCCTCCATATGGCCCCATATCCCCCGATGCGATGCTTAGGGAAAATTTAACCCCCCCAATTAACCGTGCGGAGCTTCTTCGTTGATCCCATCCGGTCATGTGCGCGATACCAGCGCGAGAGCACCAAGAACATAGGCCATCCTCTCTCACGCATAGCATCCCCCCCCATAGCATTCCCCCCCCCATGCCCCCCTTCCCCTTCATCAACCCACAATCCTCCCACAACTACAATTATCCCCCACCACCACTTTGGTAATGGGACTCCTCCTCTCCAAATATCAACCTCAGAAGCCCTTGTGATCCTCCCCCCCCAAAGACAGCAGGTCCTAACCCCTACCACCCCATCGCATCCCCCCCATGCCTTTTCCATCCCCCCCCTGCCCCCGCACCCTTCTCCCCCATGCCCTCCATCCCCTTCACCCACCCCCCTTCTCCCAGATTAGTGCCACCCCCCCACCCCCCCCTCCAACCTGCCATAGCTAGCCCCCCCCCACAATTTAGAAATCCTCGTGGGATTTTTTCGGTCGGTCCCCCAGCAGCATCCAACCCACCCCCCATAGCCATCCCACCCCCCACCATGCCCTCCATCCCCTTCACACCCCCTCTCCCCATTTCCCCCCCCATTTAGCCCCCAAGACCCCTCCCCAATTAACCTCGGAGCTCTTGTGATCCCCCCAGCAGCATCCAACCCACACCCCATAGCATCCCCATGCCCCCCCAGGGCTAATCAGCTCCCGATATCCCACTTGATTGCCCCCACCCCACCATGCCCTCTCGCCCCATTCATCACCTCCCTCTCCCCATTTGCTTCCCCTCCTCCACTCCTAGCACCCCCCCAATTAACAATTCGGGGCTCTTCGTGGTCTCCCAGCAGCATCCAACCCACCCCCCATAGCATCCCCCCCCCTTGCCCTCCATCCCCTTCACACCCCCCTCTCCCCCAGCCCCCCATGCCCCCCATGCCCCCCCCATAGCCCCCCCAATTACTTTCTGAGTTGACTACCATTGTAGGTTCCAGCTTCAGCAATAAAGCTCCGTGGGGAGGCCAAATCCAACTCCTCCTGAGTGCGGCTGTTTTGACTTCTGCTCTCGCATCCAGCGACGTGCCTGGATTACTTTCCTCCCTTGTTGTTGTACCCCATGGACTTTGTCAGACGTCTTAGGGCGACAAACAGCCTCAGCGGTGGCACATGGAGCGCCCCCCTTCCGGTGTCAAACCAGGTCTACTACCCGCACCCCTCTCTCATTGAGGGGGGGTCTCCTCCCCCCACAGCCCACCTGTCCTCCGGGGGTCCTTGGTATCTTAGTCCTAAGTCTGAGGGGGACAGGTTCCATGTAGGGCTATACAGCGCGCGTCGTCCTCGTGGCCCACGTTCACTTCGCGCACCCCTGAGCGTACCTTCATCAGGATTTTGCTGGGTAGGATTTTTGAGTGTGACGCGGGGGGCGAGCAAGCTCACCCATTATTGGGTCCAATGGGGTAAACCTTTTTGGTGTTGTGGTCTACTCTTTCTTGTGTCAACCTTATGGGGTCCATGGGGTCCACATTTGGGTCACTGACTGGCTACGGTTCCCTGAGTGAGATTCCTAACCTCTGTTCAAGGTAGGCGGAATTCGAGTAGTTGCGGCGGGAAGTCACCTTATGGCTGACGTCCTCTTAGCAAGCCGGGATTTCAACACATTTTGGTGGGTCACTTATTTTGTTGGTAGGTTATAATGGGGTCACCATATTTGGCGTCTTCATAGTGGTGTCTAAGAGTTTTTATATCTGAGAGTAGGCTCCATGGTGTCC
The DNA here is from genome assembly GCF_001577835.2 of Coturnix japonica. NCBI lineage: Eukaryota > Metazoa > Chordata > Aves > Galliformes > Phasianidae > Coturnix > Coturnix japonica. The sequence continues at coordinate 292 of NW_015440360.1, read as the reverse complement.
AACCTTTTGGTGTCACCTTATGGGTGTCAACACTTATGGCGGTCCCTTGGGTCGACCTTTTGGGTCACCTTTTGGGGTCCTGTCTACGGGTTCCATGACAGGTCCTATGGTTGCCTTTTGGGGTCCATGGGGTCAACCTTTGGGGTCACCTTTTGGGGTCACTTTTGGGGTAACCTTTTGGGGTCACCATTTGGGGTCCCTGGGGTCAACCTTATGGGGTCCCTTGGGTCCCACCTTTTGGGGTCCACCTATTTGGGGTCCACCTTTGGGGCTCACTTTTGTGGGGTAACCT
>NW_015440359.1:10192-11301 GCF_001577835.2 Coturnix japonica | reverse complement strand
GCCCCCCCCCATATCCGGCCCTCCAGGTCAGGGTCAGCGCTGTGGGGTGGATCTCCAACACTCGCACATCGCGGGGAGGGTCTGGCCGGTCTGTAGGACCAGTATGGACCAGTATGGACCAGTATGGACCAGTATGGATGGGTATAAACCGGTATGAACCAGTATGGACCAGTATGGACCAGTATGGATGGGTATAAACCAGTATGAACCAGTATGGACTAGTATGGACCAGTATGGATGGGTATAAACCAGTATGAACCAGTATGGACCAGTATGGACCAGTATGGATGGGTATAAACCGGTATGAACCAGTATGGACCAGTATGGACCAGTATGGATGGGTATAAACCGGTATGAACCAGTATGGACCATTATAAACCAGTATGCACCAGTGTGAGCCAGTACAAACCAGTATGGGTCAGTATGGACCATTATAAACCACTGTGGACCATTAAAAACCAGTATGGACCAGTATGGATCGGTATAAACCAGTATGGACCAGTATAAACCAATAGGGACCAGTGTGAACTAGTCCCTCCCAGTCCTCCCGGTTCACCCCATTTCCCCATCAATCCCCTCCCAGTCCCTCCCAGTATCCCCATATTCCCTCCCAGTCCCCCCATATATTCCCCCTCCCAGTGCTCCCAGTCCCCCTTCAGTCCCATTCCCAGTCCCTCCCATTACCTCCCAGTTCCCCCCTTTCCCCCTCCCATCCCCTCCCAGCGCCCCCAGTCCCCTCCTGCTCTTTCCCAGTAGCTCCCATTCCCTCCCATTCCCTCCCAGTCCCTCCCAGTGACCCCAGTCCCCCCTCAGTCACATTCCCATTCCCTCCCAGTGCTCCCAGTCCCTCCCAGTCCCTCCCAGTCCCCTCCCTGTGCCTCCCATTCCCTCCCAATTCATCCCAGTCCACCCCAGTTCCCCCCATTTGCCCCTCCCAGTCCCTCCCAGTTGCTCCCATTCCTTCCCATCCCCTCCTATTCCCCTCCCAGTGCTCCCAGTCCCCCCTAAATTCCATTCCCATCCCTCCCAGTTCCTCCCAGTTCCCTCCCAGTTCCCTCCCAGTTCCTCCCAGTTCCCTCCCAGTTCCCTCCCAGTCCCTCCCAGTTCCC
>NW_015440359.1:5564-8640 GCF_001577835.2 Coturnix japonica | reverse complement strand
GGGATGGACTGGGAGGGACTGGGATGGACTGGGAGGGACTGGGATGGCATTGGGATGAACTGGGATGGACTGGGATGAACTGGGATGGACTGGGAGGGACTGGGAGGAGATGGGAGAGGGAATGGGGGGGGAACTGGGAGGACGGGGATTGACTGGGATGAACTGGGAAGGTACTGGGAGAACTGGGAGGGAATGGGAGAGGGAATGGGGGGGAACTGGGAGTAATGGGATGGACTGGGAGGGAATGGGAAGGACTGAGAGAGACTGGGAGGGACTGGGAGGGAACTGGGAAGGAATGGGAGGGACTGGGAGGGAACTGGGAGGGATTAGGAGGGAACTGGGAGGGAACTGGGAGGGACTGGGAGGGAACTGGGAGGGAATGGGAATGGGACTGGGAGGGAACTGGGAGGGACTGGGAGGGACTGGGAGGGAACTGGGATTAGCTGGGAGGGACTGGGAGGGAACTGGGAGGGGAGATGGGGGGGAAATGGGAGCACTGGGATGGACTGGGAGGGAATGGGAAGGACTGGGAATGGGACTGAGGGGGAATTGGGAGGGAATGGAAGGGAACTGGGAGAACTGGGATGGACTGGGAGGGGGATGGGAGGGGGAATAGGGGGGAACTGGGAGGACTGGGAATGACTGGGAGGACTGGGAAAACTGGGAGGGGATGGGAGGAATTGCGATGAACTGGGATGGATTGGAATGAACTGGGATGGACTGGGAGGAACTAGAGAGGGACTGGGATGGACTGGAATGGAATGGGATGGACTGGGATGGACTGGGAGGGGGAATGGGGGGGAAATGGGAGCACTGGGTTGGACTGGGAGGGAATGGGAAGGACTGGGAATGGGACTGAGGGGGAATTGGGAGGGAATGGAAGGGAACTGGGAGAACTGGGATGGACTGGGATGGAACTGGGAGGGAACTGGGAGGACATGGGAGGAGATGGGAGAGGGAATGGGGGGGAACTGGGAGGACAGGGATGGACTGGGAGGGGGAATAGGGGGGAACTGGGAGGACTGGGAATGACTGGGAGGGAACTGGGAGTTACTGGGGGGGGATGGGGCTGGAACATGGGAGTGGGACTGGGAGGGACTGGGATGGGGTGGAATGCTGATCACGGCTAAATCTGATTGGTTCTTTTTGATCCCAGCTGGCTCTGGTTGGTTCCCATTGACCCCAAACTAAATCTGATTGGCTCCAGTTGACCTCAGCTGGCTCTGATTGGTTCCCATTGACCCCAACTGGCTCTGATTGGCTCCAGTTGACCCCATCAGGCCCTGATCGGTTCCTCTTGACCCCAGACTAAATCCGATTGGCTCCCATAGACCCCATCTGACTCTGATTGGCTCCTGTTGACCCCAACAGAATCTGATTGGCTCCCGTAGACCCCATCCGACTCTGATTGGCTCCCGTTGACCCCATCTGACTCTGATTGGCTTCTATAGACCCCAACAGACTCTGATTGGCTCCCATTGACCCCAACAAGCTCTGATTGGCTCCCGTTGACCGCGGCTGCCTGTGATTGGTTACCGCTGTCCGTTGGGGGGCAGTGATTGGCCGTGCCGCTCCCAGCTGAGCTGTACAGGTGGGACCCCGCGGGCCCTGCAGCGCAGTTGGGCCCAATCGGCGCCATCTTGGACCCACACCAACGGGAGCTCGTCATCCAGCTCGGGGCCGTCTGAGGGCAAAGGTCAAAGGTCACAGGAACAGAGGTCAGAGGGTCAAAGGTCAGGTGTCAGAGGTCACGAGGCCAAAAGTCAGGGGTCAAGCAGTCAAAGGTCACAGGTCAATCCTCAGTGGGTCAAAGGTGAGATGACATAGGGTCAAAGGTCAGAGCACCAAGGGTCAGAGGTCAGGGGGTCAGGGGTAGTGGGGTCAAAGGTCAGAGGTCCTGAGGTCAAAGGTCAGCAATCAGAGGGTCAAAGGCGAGAGGTCAGATGATCCAAAGTTATGGCTCACGGGGACAGGAGGTCAAAGGTGAGAGGTCAGAGGGTCAAAGGTCAAGGGAAGGTGGTCAAAGGTCAGAGGTAATGGGGTCAAAGGTCAGGGGTCAGGTGGTCTAATGTCATGGGCAAGGAGGTCAATGGTCAGGGGGCCAAAGGTCAGAGGTAATGGAGTCAGAGGTCAAGGTTCAGGGGTTAAGGGTCAGATATCATGGGGTCAAAGGTCAAGCATCAGTGGGTCAAAGGTCAAGTGTCAGAGAGGTCAACGGTCAGGGTGTCAGAGGGTCAAAGGTCAGAGGTGAAGGGTCAGGGGTCACGGGGTCTAGAACAAGATGCTACAAGATCAAAGGTCATGGGCCATCAAAGGTCAGGGGTCGGGGTCAAAGGTCAGGGGTGAATGGTCAGGGTCATGGGATCAAGGGTTTGGCGGTCAAAGGTCAGAGGTCAGGGGCTCAAAGCTCTGGGATCAGTGGGTCAGAGGTCAGGGGGCCTAAAAGGTCAGGGGTCAGGGGTCAGAGGGCAGAAGTTCAGAGGACATGAGTCAAAGGTCAGAGGTCGTGGGGTCAAAGATAAGGAGGTCAAAAAGGTCAGAGGTCAAAAAGGTCAAAGAACATGGGGTCAAATGTTAACGGTCATGGAGTCAAAGGTCATAGGGTCAAGGGTCAGGGGTCAAAGGACAGGGCAACAAGGGTCAGATGTCAGGGGGCCAAAGGTGAGAGGTCAGAAGGTCAGAGGTCAGAGGATCAGCCAACATGGGTCAAAGGTCTCCGGGTCAACAGTCAGCAGTCAAGGGGTCAAAGGTTATGGGGTCAAAAGGTCAGAGGTCAGGGGGTCAAGGAAGGCACCTCAGACATGACCCCACTGATGACCCCAATGGATGAACTCAATGATGGCCCCAGATCTGCCCCATAGCTGCCCCATATCTGCCCTATATCTGCCCCATATCTGCCCCATAGCCGCCCTATATCTGCCCCATAGCTGCCCCATATCTGCCCCATAGCCGCCCTATATCTGCCCCATAGCTGCCCCATAGCTGCCCCATAGCCGCCCCATGGCTGCCCCATAGCTGCCCCATACCCACCCCACAGCGCCCCATATCCGCCCCATATCTGCCCCACCCCATACCC
>NW_015440359.1:3592-4634 GCF_001577835.2 Coturnix japonica | reverse complement strand
TTGTCCTGCCCCATACCCACCACATACCCACCCCATAGCTGCCCCATATCTGCCTCATAGCCACTCCATTGCTGCCCCTTACCTGCCCTGTACCCACCCCACAGCGCCCCATATCCACCCCATATCTGCCCCACCCCATACCCACCCCATATCTGCCCCATACCCGCCCCATAGCTGCCCTATATCTGCCCCATAGCTACCCCATTGCTGCCCCATTGCCATCCCATTGCTATCCCCATAGCCACCCCATAGCCGCCCCCTATATGCCCTTTTTCAGCCCCATACCCGCCCCATAGCCACCCCAGAGCTGCCCCATACCCGCCCCACACCCGCCCCACATCCGACCCACTCACATCTGACCACCAGCCTGATGGTGGCCCTCGCTGTGGGGCTGACCCCATTATCCACGTGGCACTGATAAGCTCCCGCTAAGTCCCGCCGCGCTGGCGCCACCCGCAGGCGGATCCGTGGGGCAGAACCCACAGATTGAAGCCCGGGGGGCAGAGGACCCGGGACTGCCCCATAGGATGCCTCCTGCTGGGGGGAACACATTGAGACCCATTGGGACCCATAGAGCCACGCTGCTGCCCCATAAAGTCCCGCTGTGCCACATAGCGCCTCATTGCTGCCCCATAGAGCCCTATTGGGTCTCCACTGTGCCCCATAGATCCCCATTGTACCCCATAGAGCCCTATTGGGTCTCCACTGTGCCCCATAGTGCCCCATTGGGTCTCCATTGTGCCCCATATATCCCCATTGTGCCCCATAGATCCCCATTGGGTCTTCATTGTGCCCCACAGAGCCCCATAGAGCCTCACTGAGCCCCATAGTGCCACATAGCGCCTCATTGCTGCCCCATAGAGCCCTATTGGGTCTCCATTGTGCCCCATAGATCCCCACTGTGCCCCATATATCCCCATTGTGCCCCATAGAGCCCCATTGTGTCTCCACTGTGCCCCATAGAGCCACATTGTGTCTCCACTGTGACCCATAGAGCCACATTGTGCCCCATAGAGCCCTATTGGGTCTCCAATGTGCCCCA
>NW_015440359.1:0-2988 GCF_001577835.2 Coturnix japonica | reverse complement strand
CCTCACTGAGCCCCATAGTGCCACATAAAGCCCCATTGCTGACCCATAGAGCCCCACTGTGCCACATAGCGCCTCATTGCTGCCCCATAGAGCCCCACTGGGTCTCCATTGTGCCCCATAGATCCCTATTGTGCCCCATAGAGCTCTACTGGGTCTCCACTGTGCCCCATAGATCCCCATTGTGCCCCATAGAGCCTCACTGGGTCACCATTTTGCCCCATTGTGTCTCCATCGTGCCCCATATCACCCCATATCACCCCATAGTGCCCCATATCACCCCATAGTGACCCATATCATCCCATATCACCCCATAGTGATCCATATCACCCCATAGTGCCCCATAGCACCCCATAGCACCCCATATCACCCCATAGTGCCCCATATCATCCCATAGTGCCCCATATCATCCCATATCACCCCATAGTGCCCCATATCATCCCATAGTGACCCATATCATCCCATATCACCCCATAGTGCCCCATATCACCCCATATCACCCCATATCACCCCATATCACCCCATAGCGCCCCATATCTCCCCATAGGTACCAGCCGCCCCCACTGCAGGCTGTTGGGGGGCAGTGGGTTCCCTTCTGCCCCACATTGCAGCTCAGCGGCGCCACCTTCGTCAACCAGAACCGGGTCAGGAGCCCAAACGATGCTGGGGGGGTCTGGGGGGGGGGCAAAAGGTCAGTGGGGTCAGGAGGTGTGTGGGGGTCTCTCTATGGGTCGCTCTATGGGTCTCTATGGGGTTCCTATGGGTACATATGGGTCCCTATTGGTCCCTATGGGTCTCTCTATGGGTCTCTATGGGTCTCTCTATGGGGCTCTATGGGTCGCTCTATGGGTCTCTATGTGGTTCCTATGGATCACTATGGGTCCCTATGTGTCCCTATTGATTCCTATGGGTCTCTATGGGTCTCTCTATGGGTTGCTCTATGGGTCTCTATGGGGTTCCTATGGATCCCTATGGGTCCCTATGTGTCCCTATTGGTCCCTATTGGTTCCTATGGGTCTCTATGGGTCTTTCTATGGGTCTCTATGGGGTCTCTCTATGGGTCTCTACAGGGTTCCTATTGTTCCCTATGGGGTCTCTATGGGTCTCTATTAGTCTCAATGTGTCCCTATAGTTCTCAATGTGTCTCTATGGGTCTCTATGATCCCCTATTTGTCTCTATGGGTCGCTATGGGTCCCTGTTTGTCCCTATGGGTCACTATGTGTCTCTATGTGTCCCTATGGGTCTCTATGTGTCCCTATGAGTCTCTATGGGTCTCTATGTGTTTCTATGTGTCTCTATGTGTCCCTATGGGGTCTCTATGTGTCCCTATGTGTCCCTATGGGGTCTCTATGGCTCTCTGTGGGTCTCCATGGGTCTCTATGGGTCTCTATGGATCTCTATGGGTCCCTATGGGTCTCTATGGGTCCCTATGTGTCCCTATGGGTCCCTATGTGTCTCTATGTGTCCCTATGTGTCTCTATGTGTCCCTATGGGTCTCTATGTGTCCCTATGTGTCCCTATGTGTCTCTATGGGTCTCTATGGGTCCCTATGTGTCTCTATGTGTCCCTATTTGTCCCTATGTGTCTCTATGGGTCTCTATGGGTCTCTATGTGTCTCTATGTGTCCCTATGGGGTCTCTATGGCTCTCTATGAGTCTCAATGGGGTCCCTATTGATCCCTAAGGAGTCTCTATGTGCAGTTCCTCCCCCCGGCCGCCAGGTGTCGCTGTGTCTCACAGTCCCCATAGGTCCCCATGGGGTCTCTATGTGTCCCTATGGGTCTCTATGTTGTCCCTATTGCTCTCTATGGGCCTCTGTGGGTCCCTGTGTGTCTCTATGTGTCCCTATGGGGTCTCTATGGCTCTCTGTGGGTCTCTATGGGTCTCTATGGGTCCCTATGGGTCTCTATGTGTCCCTATGGGTCTCAGTGTGTCCCTATGTGTCTCTATGGGTCTCTATGTGTCCCTATGGGTCTCTATGGGTCACTATGGGTCTCTATGTGTCCCTATGGGTCCCTATGTGTCTCTATGTGTCCCTCTGTATCTCTATGTGTCTCTATGTGTCTCTATGGGTCCCTATGTGTTCCTATGTGACCCTATGGGGTCTCTATGGCTCTCTGTGGGTCTCTCTGGGTCTCTATGGGTCCCTATGTGTTCCTATGTGTCTCTATGTGTCTCTATGTGTCCCTGTGTGTCTATGTGTCCCTATGGGTCTCTATGTGTCTCTATGTGTCCCTATGGGGTCTCTATGTGTCCCTATGTGTCCCTGTGGGGTCTCTATGTGTCTCTATGTGTCCCTATGGGGTCTCTATGTGTCCCTATGTGTCCCTATGGGGTCTCTATGGCTCTCTGTGGGTCTCTATGGGTCTCTATGGGTCTCTATGGGGTCTCTATTGATCCCTATGGGTCCCTATGTGTCCCTCTGTGTCCCTATGGGTCTCTATGTGTCTCTATGTGTCCCTATTGATCCCTATGTGTCTCTATGTGTCCCTATTGATCTCTATGTGTCCCTATTGAGCCCTATGGGGTGCAGTTCCTCCCCCCAGCCGCCAGGTGTCGCTGTGTCTCACAGTGGACGCTCAATGTGACTGTGGCGCTTCCTGTCCCCTCGTCGTTGGTGCAGCGCAGCCGGTACCGCCCCGCGTCCAACCGGGTCACGTTCAACAGCAGCAGCGACCAACCGCGCAGCCGCACTCGGGAGCCCTCTGCTGGGAGGAAACCAGTATGGAACGTTATTGACCAGTATAGACCAGTACGGGGCACTACAGACCAGTATGGAACGTTAGTGACCAGAATAGACCAGTATGGGGCACTACAGACCAGTATGGAACGTTAGTGACCAGTATAGACCAGTATGGGGCACTACGGACCAGTATGGAACGTTATAGACCAGTATAGACCAGTATGGGGCACTACAGACCAGTATGGAACAGTATGGGGCAGTATGGAACATTATAGACCAGTATGGACCAGTATGGGGCAGTATGGAAC
>NW_015440358.1:9977-11418 GCF_001577835.2 Coturnix japonica | reverse complement strand
ATAGGACCCAACAGAACCCAATAGAACCCAATGGGACCCAATGGGGACCCAATAGAACCCAATGAGACCCAATGGGACCCAATAGAACCCAATAGAACCCAATGGGACCCAATGGAACCCAATGGGACCCAATAGAACCCAATGGGACCCAATAGAACCCAATGGAACCCAATGGAACCCAATAGAACCCAATGAGACCCAATAGAACCCAATGGAACCCAATAGAACCCAATAGAACCCAATGAGACCCAATGGAACCCAATGGAACCCAATAGAACCCAATGGAACCCAATGGAACCCAATAGAACCCAATGGAACCCAATAGAACCCAATGGAACCCAATGGGACCCAGTGGGACCCAATAGAACCCAATAGAACCTAATGGAACCCAATGGTACCCAACGGAACCCAATGGGACCCAATGGAACCCAATGGAACCCAATGGGACCCAATAGAACCCAATAGAACCCAATGGGACCCAATGGAACCCAATGGGACCCAATAGAACCCAATAGAACCCAATGGAACCCAATGGAACCCAATAGAACCCAATGGAACCCAGTGGGACCCAATAGAACCCAATGGAACCCAACGGAACCCAATGGGACCCAGTGGAACCCAATAGAACCCAATGGAACCCAATAGGGCCCAACAGAACCCAATAGAACCCAATGGGACCCAATGGGGACCCAATAGGACCCAATAGAACCCAATGGGACTCAATGGAACCCAATGGGACCCAATAGAACCCAATGGAACCCAATGAGACCCAATGGCACCCAATAGAACCCAATGGGACCCAATAGAACCCAATGGAACCCAATGGAACCCAATGGGACACAATAGAACCTAATGGGACCCAGTGGGACCCAATAGAACCCAATAGAACCCAATGGAACCCAATGGAACCCAACGGAACCCAATGGGACCCAATGGAACCCAATGGAACCCAATGGGACCCAATAGAACCCAATGGGACCCAATAGAACCCAATGGAACCCAATAGAACCCAATTGAACCCAGTGGGACCCAATAGAACCCAATGGAAACCAACAGAACCCAATAGGACCCAATGGAACCCAATAGAACCCAATGGTACCCAATGGGACCCAACAGAACCCAATAGAACCCAATGGGACCCAATGGGGACCCTATAGAACCCAATGGGACCCAATAGAACCCAATAGGACCCAATAGAACCCAATGGGACCCAATGGAACCCAATAGGACCCAATGGAACCCAATAGAACCCAATGGGACCCAGTGGGACCCAATAGAACCCAATAGAACCCAATGGAACCCAATGGAAACCAACGGAACCCAGTGGGACCCAATAGAACCCAATGGAACCCAACGGAACCCAATGGGACCCAATGGAACCCAATAGAACCCAATGGAACCCAATAGGACCCAACAGAACCCAATAGAACCCAATGGGACC
>NW_015440358.1:4855-5587 GCF_001577835.2 Coturnix japonica | reverse complement strand
ACCCAATAGAACCCAATGAGACCCAATGGGACCCAATAGAACCCAATAGGACCCAATGGAACCCAATGGAACCCAATGGAACCCAATAGAACCCAATGTGACCCAATGGAACCCAATAGAACCCAATGGAACCCAATAGAACGCAATGGGACCCAATAGAACACAATGGGACCCAATAGAACGCAATGGGACCCAATAGAACCCAATAGAACCCAGTGGGACCCAATAGAACCCAATAGAACCCAATGGGACCCAATAGAACCCAGTGGGACGCAATGGAACCCAATAGAACCCAATGGAACCCAATAGAACCCAATGGGACCCAATAGAACCCAATGGAACCCAATAGAACTCAATGGGACCCAATAGAACCCAATGGAACCCAATGGAACCCAATGGAACCCAATGGAACCCAATGGAACCCAATAGAACCCAATGGAACCCAATGGCACCCAATAGAACCCAATGGAACCCAATAGAACTCAATGGGACCCAATAGAACCCAGTGTGACCCAATGGCACCCGTTGGCTGTCTCTATATCACCCTTGATTCCCATTGGCCGTCTCCATATGACCCTTGATTCCCATTGGCCGTCTCCATATGACCCTTGATTCCCATTGGCCGTCTCCATATCACCCTTGATTCCCATTGGCCGTCTCCATATCACCCTTGATTCCCATTGGCTGTCTCCACATCCCTCTCGTCTCCCATTGGTAGATGTCCAGCTCCCC
>NW_015440358.1:0-4127 GCF_001577835.2 Coturnix japonica | reverse complement strand
TCCCATTGACCCCCATTGATGCCCATTGATCCCCTTTGATCTCCATTGATCCCCATTGATGCCCATTGATCCCCATTGACCCCCATTGATCTCCATTGATGCCCATTGACCCCCATTGACCCCCATTGATCCCCATTGATTCCCATTGATCCCCATTGATGCCCATTGATTCCCATTGATCCCCATTGATCCCCATTGATGCCCATTGTTCCCCATTGACCCCATTGATCCCATTGACCTCAATGCCTCCCTTGACCCCAATGGCCCCATTGACCCCAATGGCCCCATTGACCCTATTGACCCCAATCACCCCATTGACCCCATTGACCCCAATGGCCCCATTGACCCGAATGACCCCATTGATCCCATTGACCCCAATGACCCCATTGACCCTATTGACCCCAATCGCCCCATTGATCCCATTGACCCCAATGTCCCCATTGACCCCATTGACCTCAGTGCCCCCATTGACCCCATTGATGCCATTGATCCCCATTGACCCCAATGTCCCCATTGACCCCATTGACCCCATTGACCCCATTGATCCCATTGACCCCAATGGCCCCATTGACCCCAATGTCCCCATTGACCCCATTGACCCCATTGACCCCATTGATCCCATTGATCCCAATGTCCCCATTGATCCCAATGTCCCCATTGACCCCATTGACCCTATTGACCCCAATGTCCCCATTGATCCCATTGACCCCAATGTCCCCATTGACCCCAATGTCCCCACTGACCCCATAACCCCAGACGTTGGGCTGTGACCCTAAATAGCTGCTGACCCTACAGGGAATGGCGAAGAACGGCGGCGAAGCGGAGATCGATGAGGGGCTGTACTCGAGGCAGCTGTGAGTGTGGGCTCTTATGGGGTCTTATGGGGTTTTGATGGGGTCTTATGGGGTCTTATGGGGTTTTTATGGGGTTCTGTGGGGTTTTTATGGGGTCTTATGGGGTTTTGTGGGGTCTTACGTGGCTTTATAGGGTTTTCATGGGGTTTTATGGGGTTTTGTGGGGTCTTACGTGGTTTTATGGGGTTTTTATGGGGTCTTATGGGGCCTTATGGGGTCCTATGGGGTTTTTATGGGGTCTTATGTGGTTCTATGGGGTTTTTATGGGGTCTTATGGGGTTTTTATAGGGTCTTATGGGGTTCTATGGGGTTTTTATGGAGTCTTATGGGGTTTTTATAGGGTCTTATGGGGTTCTATGGGGTTTTTATGGAGTCTTATGGGGTTTTTATGGGGTCCTATGGGGTTCTATGGGGTTTTGATGGGGTCTTATGGGGTTTTGTGGGGTCTTACGTGGTTTTATGGGGTTTTTATGGGGTCTTACGTGGTTTTATGGGGTTTTTATGGGGTCTTATGGGGTTTTGTGGGGTCTTATGGGGCCTTATGGGGTTTTTATGGGGTCTTATGGGGTTTTTATGGGGTTCTGTGGGGTTTTTATGGGGTATTATGGGTTTTTATGGGGTCTTAGGGGTTTTTATGTGGTCTTACGGGGTTTTGTGGTGTTTTATGTGGTCTTATGAGGACTTATGGGGTCTTATGGGGTTTTTATGGGGTCTTATGGGGTCTTATGGGGTTTTTATGGGCTCTTATGGGGTCTTATGGGGTTTTTATGGGGTCTTATGGGGGCATGTTCATTAGGGGGGTAATTAAGGTTGTAATTTAGGTCATTGATAGGGGGGTTTAGTAGAGGTGAAAGAGGGTTAAGGCCCCAGCATGTACCTAGGGGTAATATAATGTTAATTAGCTGTTTAATTAGCTTAATTAGCTCATTAACGGGGGTGGGGGGTCAGAGGAAAGGTTAAGGCCCAGCATGTCCCATTTGGAGTATTCAATGGTGTTACATAGGTCTTAGGGGTTAGTAAGGAGAAAGAGGTTAAGGCCCAGCACGTGACCTGGGGGTAATTAACGTTAATTAGCGGTTAATTTAGATCGATCGGCTTAACCAGGGGGGGGGGTTAAGGCCAGCCATGGACCTGGGGGGTAATTAATGGATGTTAATGAGGTCATTAAGGGGGGGTTAGTAGAGGAGAAGAGGGGTTAAGGGCGCATTCACCTAAGATTACGTTTAAATTCGCGTAATTAGATCGGTTACGAGAGTGAGGGGTCAAGGAAAGGGTTAAAGGCCAGCCATTTCATTAGGGGTAATTAATGGTGTTTAAGTTAGGTACATTAAGGGGGTTAGTAGAGGGGAAAGAGGGGTTAAGGCCCAGGCATGTAGAGGGTATTCACGTTAATAGCGTTAATTAATCGTTAACAGGGGGAGAGGGTTAAGCCAGCATGATCTCGGGTAATAATGGTGTTAATTAGGTCATGTTAGGGGGTTAGTAAGGGGAAAAGGGGTGAAGCCTAGCCGTCGCTAGGGTTAATAAGCTATATTAGCGTTATTAGCATTATTAGCTTCAATTCACAAGGGGGTAGAGGAGGTCAGGAAGGTTAAGGCCAGCCATGTTCATTAGGGTATTAATGTGTTATTTAGTCTATTAAGGGGGGTTAGTAGAGGGGAAAAGGGTTTGGCCCCAGCAACGTACCCTATGTGGGTCATTAAACGGTTAATTAGCGTTATTTAGATCGTTAATGGAGGGGGGGAGAGTTAGGCCCGCCATGTTCATTTAGGGGTAATAATGGTGTTATTAGGACATTAAGGGTTAGTAGAGAAAGAGGTTAAGGCCCCAGCACGTACCTAGGGTAATTAATGTTATATGATAGGCGTTAGATTAGTGTTAATTAGGTGATTAGGATTCATTAAACGAGGGGGCACGAAGGGTCAGGAAAAGTGGTTTTAGGCCCAGGCATGATTCAATCTAGGGTAATTAGATTAAGGTCATTAAGGGGGGTTAGTAGAGGGAAAGAGGTTAAGGCCCATGCACGTACCGTAGGGGTAATTTAACGTTAATTAGCGTTAATTAGACATTAACGAGGGGGGGAGGGGTTAAGGCCCAGCCAATGGACCTGGGGGGGTAAGTTAATGGTGTATATTAGGGTGCATTAAGGGGGGAGTTAGTAGGGGTAAGACCCTATAAAACCCCCATAAGACCCGAATGAAACAACCCCATAGAACCCTGACAAGACCCCATAAAAACCCCATAGGACCCCATAAGAACCCCATCAAAACCCCATAAGACCCCATAAGACCCCATCAAAAGCCCGCATAAAGGACCGCATAAGGGACCCCATCAAGAACCCCATCAAGACCCATAAGACCCATCAGAAACCCCATAAGACCCCATTTAACCCATTCAAAACCCAAGGGACCCCATAAACCCATCAAAAACCCAAAACCCCCGATTAAGGCCCCATTCAGAAACCCCAATAGAGACCCGCATAAGGACCCCATCAAAAACCCCATAAGGACCCCATAAAACCCCATCAGAAACCCCTAACACCCCAATAAGATAACCCCATTAAGACCCATAACAAACACCTATAGAACCCCATAAGAACCCATCACAAACCATAAGAACCGCTCATAAAACCATAAAAACCCCATAAAGACCCCCTAAAAACCCCATAACGACCCCAATTAGTCCTCATAAGACCATCATAAACATCACAAAAAAGAAAAAAACCCCGCGTAAAAACCCACATCTAAAAAACCATAAAGACCCATTAAAAACCCATAAGACCCATAAAACCCATAAAACTCCAAAAAACCCCATAAAACCCCATAAGACCTCTATAAGACCCATAAGACCCCATAACAAACCCCATTAAAACCACCGTAAGGGACCCCACAAAACCCCATAATGACCCCATCAAGATAGCCATAGACCCCACAGGGACCCCATAAAAAACCTCATAAGACTCCAGTTAAAAACCAGCATATGAACCCCAATACAGATGGCCCTATGAAAACCCATTAAAGACCCCATAAAAACCCGATAGAAACCCCAGAAGACCCCATAAGGCCCTCATAAGACTCCATAAAAACCGCCATAAAGAGCCCTCATAAGATATGGACCCCATAGAACCAGTAAGAAACCTCGGTACAGACCCATATATATACTCTTACAATCTAACCCATATTAAAGCCACATTAAGACCCCACAAAAACCCCATTAAGACCCCATTATAAACAAACCCACAGAAACCCCATAAAACCCATAAATTCCAATAAA
>NW_015440357.1:10386-11502 GCF_001577835.2 Coturnix japonica | reverse complement strand
CTAGGGGGCGCTGTAGTTCCCCATTAACCCCCATTAATCCCTATGGATATCAATGCAGTCCTCCACCCACTAGGGGGCGCTGTAGTTCCCCATTAATCCCTATGGGCTGCAATGCAGTCCTCCATCCCCTAGGGGGCGCTGTAGTTCCCCATTAACCCCCATTAATCCCTATGGATATCAATGCAGTCCTCCCAGCCCCTAGGGGGCGCTGTAGTTCCCCATTAACCCCTATAGATCCCTATGGGTCCTCCCAGCCTCTAGGGGGCGCTGTAGTTCCCCATTAACCCCCATTAATCCCTATGGATATCAATGCAGCCCTCCCAGCCCCTAGGGGGCGCTGTAGTTCCCCATTAATCCCTATGGGCTGCAATGCAGTCCTCCATCCACTAGGGGGCGCTGTAGTTCCCCATTAAACCCTAAGGATCCCTATGGATCTCAATGGATCCCTATAGGTTGCAATGCAGTCCTCCATCCACTAGGGGGCGCTGTAGTTCCCCATTAACCCCTATAGATCCCTATGGGTCCTCCCAGCCCCCTAGGGGGCGCTGTAGTTCCCCATTAACCCCCATTGATCCCTATGGATATCAATGCAGTCCTCCATCCCCTAGGGGGCGCTGCAGTTTCCCATTAATCCCTATGGATTTCAATAGATCCCTATGGGCTGCACTGCAGTCCTCCAGCCCCTAGGGGGCGCTGTAGTTCCCCATTAACCCCTATAGATCCCTATGGGTCCACCCAGCCTCTAGGGGGCGCTGCAGTTTCCCATTAACCCCCATTAATCCCTATGGATATCAATGCAGTCCTCCATCCACTAGGGGGCGCTGTAGTTCCCCATTAACCCCCATTAATCCCTATGGATCCCTATAGGTTGCAATTCAGTCCTCTACCCTCTAGGGGGCGCTGTAGTACCCCATTAACCCCCATTAATCCCTATGGGCTGCAATTCAGTCCTCCAGCCACTAGGGGGCGCTGTAGTTCCCCATTAACCCCTATAGATCCCTATGGGTCCTCCCAGCCCCTAGGGGGCGCTGTAGTTCCCCATTAATCCCTATGGGTTGCAATGCAGTCCTCCATCCCCTAGGGGGCGCTGTAGTTCCCCATTAATCCCTATGGATT
>NW_015440357.1:0-5261 GCF_001577835.2 Coturnix japonica | reverse complement strand
TGTGGGGCGGTTCCGAAGGCGCATTGAACGGGGCCTTCGGGTAGAGCAAAACTACACAGCGACCATTGAGACTCAGCATAGGGGCCCAACACGGGGCCTACGCCGCCCACACGAGCCAGCCTGCGGGGTGTTAATTAGCCCTCGTTAATTAGCTGTTGTTAATTAGCATTATAATTAGGCTTAGCATACTGTTAGGACCCTTGTTTGTTTGTTTTATCTATGGTTATATGGGTATCTATGGGGCTCTATGGGTTGCAATGCAGTCCTCCAAGCTGCTAGGGGGCGCTGTGGGTCCCTATAGACCCCTACGGGTCTCAATGGATCCCTATGGGTCTCAATGGATCCCTATGGGCTGCAATGGAGTCCTCCCAGCCACTAGGGGGCGCTGTGGGTCCCTATAGATCCCTATGGATCCCTATGGATGTCAATGGAGTCCTCCCAGCCGCTAAGGGGCGCTGTGGGTCCCTATAGATCCCTATGGATCTCTATGGGTGTCAATGGATCCCTATGGATGTCAATGGAGTCCTCCCAGCCACTAGGGGGCGCTGTGGGTCCCTATGGATCCCTATGGGCTGCAATGTAGTCCTCCCAGACGCTAGGGGGCGCTGTGGGTCCCCATTAAGCCCTATGGATCCCTATGGATGTCAATGGATCCCTATGGGCTGCAATGCAGTCCTCCAAGCCGCTAGGGGGCGCTGTAGTTCCTCATTAATCCCTATGGGTCTTAATGGGTCCCTATGGACTGCAATGGAGTCCTCCCAGCCGCTAGGGGGCGTTGTGGGGACCCTATAGATCCCTATGGATGTCAATGTATCCCTATGGGACTCAATGCAGTCCTCCAAGTCGCTAGGGGGCGCTGTGGGTCCCTATAGATCCCTATGGATCCCTATGGGCTGCAATGGAGTCCTCCCAGCCGCTAGGGGGCGCTGTGGGTCCCTATGGTTCCCTATGGATGTCAATGGATCCCTATGGGCTGCAATGGAGTCCTCCAAGCCGCTAGGGGGCGCTGTGGGTCTCTATGGATCCCTATGGGTCCCTATGGGTCTCAATGGATCCCTATGGGCTGCAATGGAGTCCTCCCAGCCGCTAGGGGGCGCTGTAGGTCCCTATAGATCCCTATGGATGTCANTCTCAATGGATCCCTATGGGCTGCAATGGAGTCCTCCCAGCCGCTAGGGGGCGCTGTAGGTCCCTATAGATCCCTATGGATGTCAATGGATCCCTATGGGTCTCAATGGGTCCCTATGGGCTGCAATGGAGTCCTCCCAGCCGCTAGGGGGCGCTGTGGGTCCCTATGAATCCCTATAGATCTTAATGGGTACCTATGGGCTGCAATGCAGTCCTCCCAGTCGCTAGGGGGCGCTGTAGTTCCCCACTAAGCCCTATGGATCCCTATGGGTCCCTATAGATCCCTATGGATCCCTATGGGTTACAATGGATCCCTATGGGCTGCAATGGAGTCCTCCCAGCTGCTAGGGGGCGCTGTAGGTCCCTATAGATCCCTATGGGTCCCTATGGATCTCTATGGGTCTCAATGGATCCCTATGGGCTGTAATGTAGTCCTCCCAGCCACTAGGGGGCGCTGTGGGTCCCTATGGATCCTTATGGATCCCTATGGGTCTCAATGGGTCCCTATGGGCTGCAATGGAGTCCTCCCAGCCACTAGGGGGCGCTGTGGGTCCCTATGAATCCTTATAGATCTTAATGGGTCCCTATGGGCTGCAATGGAGTCCTCCCAGCCACTAGGGGGCGCTGTGGGTCCCTATAGATCCCTATGGGTCCCTATGGATGTCAATGGATCCCTATGGGCTGCAATGGAGTCCTCCCAGCCGCTAGGGGGCGCTGTGGGTCCCTATGGATCCCTATGGGTCCCTATGGGTCTTCAATGGGTCCCTATGGGCTGCAATGGAGTCCTCCCAGCCGCTAGGGGGCGCTGTAGTTCCCCACTAAGCCCTATGGATCCCTATGGGTCCCTATAGATCCCTATGGATCCCTATGGGTCTCAATGGGTCTCAATGGATCCCTATGGGCTGCAATGCAGTCCTCCATCCACTAGGGGGCGCTGTGGGTCCCTATGGTTCCCTAAGGATGTCAATGGATCCCTATGGGCTGCAATGGAGTCCTCCCAGCCGCTAGGGGGCGCTGTGGGTCCCTATAGATCCCTATGGGTCCCAATGGATCCCTATGGGACTCAATGCAGTCCTCCCAGCCACTAGGGGGCGCTGTAGGCCCCTATAGATCCCTATGGATGTCAATGGATCCCTATGGGTCTCAATGGATCCCTATGGGCTGCAATGGAGTCCTCCCAGCCACTAGGGGGCGCTGTGGGTCCCTATACATCCCTATGGGTCTCAATGGATCCCTATGGGCTGCAATGGAGTCCTCCCAGCCGCTAGGGGGCGCTGTGGGTCCCTATGGATCCCTATGGATCTCAATGGATCCCTATGGATGTCAATGGAGTCCTCCCAGCCGCTAGGGGGCGCTGTGGGTCCCTATAGATCCCTATGGATCCCTATGGGTCTCAATGGATCCCTATGGGCAGCAATGGAGTCCTCCCAGCCGCTAGGGGGCGCTGTAGGTCCCTATAGATCCCTATGGGTCTCAATGGATCCCTATGGGTGTCAATGGATCCATATGGGTCTCAATGGATCCCTATGGGCTGCAATGGAGTCCTCCAAGCTGCTAGGGGGCGCTGTGGGTCCCTATGGATCCCTATGGGTCTTAATGGATCCCTATGGGACTCAATGCAGTCCTCCAAGCCGCTAGGGGGCGCTGTAGTTCCCCATTAAGCCCTATGGATCCCTATGGATTCCTATGGGTCTCAATGGGTCTCAATGGATCCCTATGGGCTGCAATGGAGTCCTCCATCCACTAGGGGGCGCTGTGGGTCCCTATGAATCCCTATAGATCTTAATGGGTCCCTATGGGCTGCAATGGAGTCCTCCATCCACTAGGGGGCGCTGTGGGTCCCTATAGATCCCTTTGGATCTCTATGGGTGTCAATGGATCCCTATGGGCTGCAATGTAGTCCTCCCAGCCACTAGGGGGCGCTGTGGGTCCCTATAGATCCCTATGGGTCTCAATGGATCCCTATGGGCTGCAATGGAGTCCTCCCAGCCGCTAGGCGTGGCGCTGTAGGTCCCTATAGATCCCTATGGATCCCTATGGGCTGCAATGGAGCCCTCCAAGCCGCTAGGGGGCGCTGTGGGTCCCTATGGATCTCTATGGGTCCCTATGGATCTCAATGGATCCCTATGGGCTACAATGGAGTCCTCCCAGCCTCTAGAGGGCGCTGTGGGTCCCTATGGATCCTTATGGATCCCTATAGATCTTTATGGATCCCTATGGATGTCAATGGATCCCTATGGGACTCAATGCAGTCCTCCCAGCCACTAGGGGGCGCTGTGGGTCCCTATGGATCCTTATGGATCCCTATGGGTCTCAATGGGTCCCTATGGGACTCAATGCAGTCCTCCCAGCCACTAGGGGGCGCTGTGGGTCCCTATAGATCCCTATGGATCCCTATGGGCTGCAATGCAGTCCTCCCAGCCACTAGGNATAGATCCCTATGGATCCCTATGGGCTGCAATGGAGTCCTCCCAGCCACTAGGGGGCGCTGTGGGTCCCTATAGATCCCTATGGATCCCTATGGGTCACAATGGAGCCCTCCCAGCCGCTAGGGGGCGCTGTGGGTCTGTATGGATCCCTATGGGTCTCAATGGATCCCTATGGGCTGCAATGGAGTCCTCCCAGCCACTAGGGGGCGCTGTGGGTCCCTATAGATCCCTATGGGTCTCAATGGATCCCTATGGGACTCAATGCAGTCCTCCAAGCTGCTAGGGGGCGTTGTAGTTCCCCACTAAGCCCTATGGATCCCTATGGGTCCCTATAGATCCCTATGGATCCCTATGGATCTTAATGGGTCCCTATGGGCTGCAATGGAGTCCTCCCAGCCGCTAGGGGGCGCTGTGGGTCCCTATAGATCCCCATGGGTCTCAATGGATCCCTATAGATCCCTATGGGTCTCAATGGATCCCTATGGGCTGCAATGCAGTCCTCCCAGCCACTAGAGGGCGCTGTGGGTCCCTATGAATCCCTATAGATCTTAATTGGTCCCTATGGGCTGCAATGGAGTCCTCCCAGTCGCTAGGGGGCACTGTAGTTCCCCACTAAGCCCTATGGATCACTATGGGTCCCTATAGATCCCTATGGATCCCTATGGGTTACAATGGATCCCTATGGGCTGCAATGGAGTCCTCCCAGCCACTAGGGGGCGCTGTAGGTCCCTATGGGTCCCTATGGGTCTCAATGGATCCCTATGGGACTCAATGCAGTCCTCCAAGCCGCTAGGGGGCGCTGTAGTTCCTCATTAAGCCCTATGGGTCTTAATGGGTCCCTATGGGCTGCACTGCAGTCCTCCCAGCCGCTAGGGGGCGCTGTGGGGACCCTATAGATCCCTATGGGTCTCAATGGATCCCTATGGGCTGCAATGTAGTCCTCCCAGCCACTAGGGGGCGCTGTGGGTCCCTATGAATCCCTATAGATCTTAATGGGTCCCTATGGGCTGCAATGGAGTCCTCCCAGCCGCTAGGGGGCGCTGTGGGTCCCTATAGATCCCTATGGGTCTCAATGGATCCCTATGGGCTGCAATGCAGTCTTCCATCCACTAGGGGGCGCTGTGGGTCCCTATAGATCCCTATGGATCTCTATGGGTGTCAATGGATCCCTATGGGCTGCAATGGAGTCCTCCCAGCCACTAGGGGGCGCTCTGGGTCCCTATGGTTCCCTAAGGATGTCAATGGATCCCTATGGGCTGCAATGGAGTCCTCCCAGCCGCTAGGGGGCGCTGTGGGTCCCTATGGATCCCTATGGGTGTCAATGGATCCCTATGGGACTCAATGGAGTCCTCCCAGCCGCTAGGGGGCGCTGTAGTTCCCCATTAAGCCCTATGGATCCCTATGGGTCCCTATAGATCCCTATGAGTCCCTATGGGTCTCAATGGATCCCTATGGGCTGCAATGGAGTCCTCCCAGCCGCTAGGGGGCGCTGTGGGTCCCTATAGATCCCCATGGGTCTCAATGAATCCCTATAGATCCCTATGGATCCCTATGGGTCTCAATGGGTCCCTATGGGCTGCAATGGAGTCCTCCCAGCCACTAGGGGGCGCTGTGGGTCCCTATGGATCCCTATGGGTCTCAATGGATCCCTATGGGCTGCAATGGAGTCCTCCATCCACTAGGGGGCGCTGTGGGTCCCTTAAT
>NW_015440356.1:6574-11526 GCF_001577835.2 Coturnix japonica | reverse complement strand
ATGACCCCATAACCCCCCAAAAATAACCCAATAACATTTTAAAGTAACCCCCCCAAGAGTCAACCTAAATAATATTATTAACTCCCCCACTCGACGCGGCACTACCCAGGCCCAAATCTAATCCCCAAATACTACCCATCCATTAAAACCCCTAATATACTATTTAATTAACTCCCTCCATACTAACATTTAATCACTTCCCCCCAGCCCGCGTATTGTCACCCAATAACAACAATTAACCCTCCCAATACAAACATCCATTAACACCACAGCCCCAAAGCTTAAGCCCCAATAACATGCAAAGTTAGAGCCCCCTCATGATTACCCACATCAATCTAAACGCCCAATGAACCCATCAATTTGAACCCCGCCGACATCACACATACCAATTAACCCCCCCATAAGTTCAACCCCAATATCATTTATTAAACCCCCAATATTCATTATTAACCCGCCCAAATCAACTCAGATTAACCCCAATAAACATCAATTAACCCCCCCAAATTAACTCCCATTAACATCAACCTATACCCCCCAAATAAAACATCAATGTAAACCCCCCCCCATACCAAACAACCCGCCCTGGTCAAAGTGGATGCAGGTCAGAGAGGATACCCGACCCTACCGCTGGCGGCAAGGCGCTGGGACAAGGCCGCCCTGCAAGCCCCCCCCCCCACAACCGCAAAGAGCTGAGTCCTCACGTTTCCGTGGGCCGGAGGGCCGCTCTCTCAACATAGAGGTGATGAGCGCACCAAAATTGTTGAGGGCGCCGTCGTTGTCGGACGCGGGCGGAGTCCATACAACTCTCAATATTAGGGGCATCGGGTTAACGCCATTACGGGGGGTACTCGTCGTTTGTGGCCTGTTTTGCGATTGTTGCTCCCACTCCCCCATCAGTAAGCGGGAAGGCTGAGTGGTGTGATAGGAGGGCAGGTCCGGTGTTGTGTGTCGTTAGGTGGCGTGTGTTTTGGGGGGCAAACCATACGTTGGTTGATGACTGAATGATGATCGAGGGATTGATGGGGGGGTGGCGGGGCACGTGTTCCCATCTTCCATTCCCTTCCTCGCGTGTTGTCGAGGCGTTTTCATTATGTTGGGGGGGTGTGGGTTTGCTTTGGGGCGGTGGGGGGGGGTCGTTTTTGTGAGTGAGGGGGGGTTCTCAATTATTGTTGGGAGGGTTGTTTGTGTTATTCCCCTCCTCTGGCGGTAGGGAGGGGGGTGGGCGTTTGTTGTTGATGGTTTGTGTTCGATGGTGGTGATGCGGTCCCTATGGTTAATGGTGGGGCCTGGGGGAAGTTGGATGCGCAGGCGGCGGGCGTTTTGGGGTTGGGGGGATTTTACACAGGAGGGATATTTGGGAAGATGTGAGGATTGATGGGAGTGAAAAGTGTCGTTGGGTAGGGGGGGGTGTCGGGCAAAGGGCCAAGCGTCGGTCGGGGTCTGATGGGGGTTGACAGATGGGAACAGGATCCCTTGTAGATTGGGGGTGGGAGGGGAGACAACCACCATAAATGGTGGTTAATTTGACTGGCGTGGGCCAAGTGTGATGGGGGGCACCGCTCCCATATATGTGGTATTATGGGTAATCGCCCGTTATTTTGTGGTTTATTGGGGTCCCTATTAGGTGGGAGGTGAGGGGCCACCCTACATTGTGCTTGGTTATTGGGGGGTCCCTTCACATTGTGGGGGGCACAGAGTTATGGGGTCCCAAGTTTTGTGGTTTATGGAGTCCTTAGGGATGTGAGAGGTGGGGAAGCCTATTTGTGGTTAGATTGGGGTCCTAAGAGTGGAAGTGGAGGGGGGCGGGTTCCTACAAGCGTGTGTGGTGTTGCACAGTAAGTTTAATTGGAGTCCTTGCGGTTGTTTGGGTGGGTGGGGACCCTTTATTTCGTGAGTTATGGCGGTCCTCTTAAAAATGTTGTGCGGGAGAAAGCAACAGAAAAACTTCCCATGGGGTCACATCGGGCTGGGTGCAAGCATTGATGTTATAGGGGTTTCCCAAAGTTTGTGGTTATTGGGGTCACTTAGGGTGCGGGGTGGGGGCCCCTATTTGGGTTATGGTGGTCCTTAACCCGGAGTTGGGGGTGGATGGTCCCAAGGTATTGTGGTTAATGGGGGTCCTACAGGTGTTGCGGGGGTTGGGACCCCTGATTTGTGTTGGTGAAGTGATGGGGTCATAGGTGGGGGGTGGGAACCCTATGTATGTGGTTAATGGAGGTCCCTCAATGGGGGGCAAGGCCCACAGAGTATATGGGGCGTCACACAAGTATTGTGAGTTATGGGGTTCACTTAGTCGGGGTGGGACCCTATTTGTGGTTATGGGGGTCCTTAGGGTGGGGGGTGGGACCCATATTTCGTTGTTTATGGGTCCCTCAAGGGGGGGCATAGGACGTCCTATAGGGTTTTGGTTCCCCTATTTGTGGTTATGGGGTCCTTAGGGTGGGGTGGCACAGAGTTTTTGATGGGGGGGTTCATATATGTGGGTTGTGTCATTTGGAGATTTGGGAGTTCGCATCAGGAGGGGATTTGGAGGAACGTGGCGCAGGGTGAATGGGGACCCATTATTTGTTTCGAGTTGACATGGGAGTCCAGCAGGGTGGGTGGGTTGGGGGTCCCCATTTGTTGGTTATAATGAGTGGTACCTTAGGTGGGAGTGGGGGACCAACATATTTTGTGTTATGGGGTTCAAAAGGAGGTGGAGGGTGACGGGGCCCTATTATTGTGGTGGTACTGGTCGGTCACCTACAAAAGGGTGGCGGAGTGGGGGGGCAGCCCTATTTGTGGGTTATGGGGTCATAAGGGTGGGTGGGGTACCTACAAGCCGCCGCGAGGCTGGTCACTAGAGTTTGGGGTCCTAGGTGGCTCCCCTATTTAGTTGGATTTATGGCAGGTGTCCGTTGAGGTGGTATGGGGGGTAGCGGGGGACAACCTATTTGTGGGTTTATGGGTCCTTTAGGGTGGAAGTGGTAGACCCCTTAATGTTTTGGATGTTATGGGGTCGGTCCTTTAGTGAGCTGGGGAGAGCTGGGGTAGCTACTGAGGGTAGGGGTAAGAGCCGGGTAGGATAAGGGCATTACGTCATTTTCATGTCAAGTGGTGGGGCTAGTCGAGGCACCAGCCCACTCCTGGTGATTTGGGGACCCCTATTCTGTGTTGTGGGGTTTCACTCACTAGGAGTGGGTGGGGACCCTATTTGTGGTTATGGGGTCCCTCAATGGGGGGGGGGCACAGAGTTATGGGGTCCCAAGTTTGTGGTTATGGGGTCCTTAGGGTGGGGGGTGGGGACCCCTATTTGTGGTTATGGGGTCTCTGGAGGGGATGCAAAGAGTTATAGGGTCCCAGCTGTGTAGTTATGGGGTCCTCATGGTGGGGGGCACAGTTATAGGGTCCTTAGGGTAGGGGGGCATGTGGTTATGGGGTCTCCACTTGGTGGTTATGGGGTCTTTGGGGTATGGGGGGCACAGTTATGGGGTCCCTACAGTTCTGGGGTCCCCACTTGGTGGTTATGGGGTCTTTGGGGTATGTGGGGCACAGTTATGGGGTCCCTTACAGTTCTGGGGTCCCCACTTGGTGGTTATGGGGTCTTTGGGGTATGTGGGGCACAGTTATGGGGTCCCAAAGGTTGTGGGGTTACCTGGGGGCTCTGCATCTCGTAGTCTGTGTGCTGTGGGGCCGCGGTCCCGTAGTAGCGGTTGCTGTAGCGGTAACTGCGGTTGTCGTTGGAGGAACCACTGGAGCCACCTGTAAAGAATTGGGGCAGAATCGGGTCATTTGGGGTGTTGCGATGACCCATAGAACCCAAAGCCCTATAGGGCCGATCCTATAGGGTCAGGGATGGGATGGGATGGGATCGGGGTTGTGGTGTCCCAACCCAACTGGACCAACAGGACACAAAACTGGTCCAAAATGGGCCCAAATGGACTCATGGCCACATTATGGTGCATCANCCAACAGGACACAAAACTGGTCCAAAATGGGCCCAAATGGACTCATGGCCACATTATGGTGCATCATGATGACCCCAAAACCCTATAGGGCCGATCCTATAGGGTCAGGGATGGGATGGGATCAGGGTCATGGTGTCCCAACCCAACTGGACCAACCCATAACCCAACAGGACACAAAGCTGGTCCAAAATGGGACCAAATGGACTCATGGCCACATTATGGTGCATCACGATGACCCCAAATGCTTATAGGGTCGATCCTATAGGGTCAGGGATGGGATGGGATCGGGGTTGTGGTGTCCCAACCCAACTGGCCCAACCCATGACCCAACAGGACACAAAACTGGTCCAAAATGGGGCCAAATGGACTCATGGCCACATTATGGTGCATCACGATGACCTACAGCCCCAAAACCCTATAGGGCCGATCCTATAGGGTCAGGGATGGGATGGGATCGAGATTGTGGTGTCCCAACCCAACTGGACCAACCCATGACCCAACAGGACACAAAACTGGTCCAAAATGGGGCCAAATGGCCACATTCTGGTGCATCACGATGACCCACAGCCTCCCAAACCCTATATCTCCAACCTTATAGGGTCAATGTTTTAGGGCCCCGTTATACCCGAGCTGGACACGGAGCTGGTGGTGCTGGTGCTGTGGCTGTGCTCCATGGCTGGGCTGGTAGAGGTGCTGTTGCTGGTGTTGGTTCCTTCATCGCTGGTCTTCTTAAAGAAGTTGTGTTGTAGGGCGTAGAACGGGGTGATTCGACTGCGGGGTTCGTAGTCCAACATCCTCAACACCAAATCTTTAAATTTTAGGTAATCTGATGGTGCGTGGCCTTGTTCGCCAGCACGACGACCCCCCGGACCACCACTTTCAACCCCGAGAACTTCATGGAGCCGTCGGGTCCCCGGCACTTTGTATTCCTGAAAGGATGGAGAAATGGGAAAAGGGGGGGAGAAGAGGTGGGAATGGGGCTGATGGGGGGGATTTGGGGGGGAT
>NW_015440356.1:2541-5827 GCF_001577835.2 Coturnix japonica | reverse complement strand
GGGGGGGATTTGAGGGGTAGGAATAGGATCTTTGGGGGCTATGGGGTAGAAGAAGGGATTTGGGGGCTCCTATGGGGGATCTGGGGGGTCTTTGGGGGGGATTTGAGGGGTAGGAATAGGATCTTTGGGGGCTATGGGGTAGAAGAAGAGATTTGGGGGCACCTATGGGGGATCTGGGGGCTCTTTGGGGGAGATTTGAGGGGTAGAGAGAGATATACTGGGGTCTATGGGGGAGGGAAAGGGATATCGAGGCTCCTATGGGGGGATTTGAGGGGTAGGAATAGGATCTTTGGGGGCTATGGGGTAGAAGAAGGGACTTGGGGGCTCCTATGGGGGATCTGGGGGGTCTTTGAGGGGTAGAGAGAGAGATACTGGGGTCTATGGGGGACGGAAAGGGATATGGAGGGTCCTATGGGGGACCTGTGGGGTCTTTGGGGGGTAGAAATAGGATCTTTGGGGGATCTGGGACAGTAGAAGGGATTTGGGGGCTCCTATGGGGGATCTGGGGGGTCTTATGGGGGGATTTGAGGGATAGAGAGAGATATAGTGGGGGCTATGGGGGAGGGAAAGGGATATGGAGGCTCCTATGGGGGATTTGGGGGGTTCTGGGGGTCTTTGGGGTGATTTGAGGGGTAGCAATAGGATCTTTGTGGGATGTGGGGTTAAAGAAGGGACAGGATCCCGCTCACCTTCTTGGTCTCCTTGTTCCTCTTGAGGGCCCAGCCCCCCTCCGGCAGCTTCTCAAAGTATTTTCGGGCTTTTGGGGCCTGTTCCAACATATGGGGTGGGGGCAACCCCAGCACCTCCACTATGCGGTTCATCTGGTCGGCCTGCGGATATGGGGTGGGGGTTATGGGGGTCTCCAAGGATACCCTGATCCTATAAGGGACACCCCGGGGACCCCAAGGCCACCCTGATCCTATAAAGGATATCCCTGGGGTCTTCAAGGCCACCCTGATCCTATAAAGGACACTCCTGGGGTCTCTAGGGCCACTATGATCCTATAAGGGACACCCCTGGGGTCTTCAAGGCCACCCTGATCCTATAAGGGACACCCCACCCTGATCCTATAAGGGACACCCCTGGGGACCCAAGGCCACCCTGGGTCTATATAAGGGGACCCTGGGTCCCTATAAGGGACATCCCACCCTGATCCTATAAGGGACACCCCTGGGGACCCAAGGCCACCCTGATCCTATAAGGGACACCCCTGGGGTCTCCAAGGCCACCCTGATCCTATAAAGGACACTCCTGGGGTCTCTAGGGCCACCATGATCCTATAAGGGACACCCTGGGATCTCTGGGGCCACCCTGATCCTATAAGGGACACCCCTGGGGTCTTCAAGGCCACCCTGATCCTATAAGGGACACCCCTGGGGACCCGAAGGGCCACCTGGAGTCTATATTAAGGCGGACCCTGGGTCCCTATTAAGGACAACCCCACCCTTTGATCCTATAAAGGGACACCCCTGGGGTCTCTAAGGCCACCCTGATCCTATAAGGGACACCCCTGGGGTCTCTAACACCACCCTAAGCCCCTCCCCCAAATCCTAAGCCCCTCCCCCAAATCGCCAAGCCCCTCCCCCTGGAGCTTTAACCCCTCCCACCTCATTGGAAACCAATGAGGAGGGGCAACAACACCCCCTCCTAACACCACCCCTAAGCCCCTCCCGCTAAAATCCAAAAAAGCCCCTCCCCAAAATCCTAAGCCCCTCCCCCAAGCCCTAAGCCATCCCCCTGAGCTTTAAGCCCCTCCCCCAAGCCTGCTAAGCCCCTCCCCCAAAAATCCCTAAGGCCCCCCCCCCAAATCCACAAGACCCTCCCCCCTAAGCCTTTAAGCCCCCTCCCACCTTCATATGGAACCAATGAAGAGGGGCACAACACCCCTCCTAACACCACCCTAAGCCCCCTCCCCTAAATCCTTAAGCCCCTCCCCCAAAGCCCATCCCCTTGAGCTTTTAAAGCCCCTTCCCCCAAAAGCTCTAAGCCCCTCCCCCAAATCCTAAGCCACTCCCCATGAGCCTTAAGCCCCCTCCCCCCCTTCATTGGCAACCAATGAGGAGGGCACAACACCCCTCCTAAACACCACCCTAAGCCCCCTCCCCCAAATCCTAAGCCCTCCCCCAAGCCCTAAGCCCATCCCCCTGAGCTTTAAGCCCCTCCCCCAAGCTCTAAGCCCCTCCCCCAAATCCTAAGCCCCTCCCCCTGAGCCTTAAGCCCCTCCCACCTTATTGGAACCAATGAAGAGGGGCACAACACCCCTCCTAACACCACCCTAAGCCCCTCCCCCAAATCCTAAGCCCCTCCCCCAAATCCTAAGCCCCTCCCCTTGATCTTTAAGCCCCTCCCACCTCATTGGAACCAATGCAGAGGGGCATAACACCCCTCCTAACACCACCCTAAGCCCCTCCCCCAAATCCTAAGCCCCTCCCCCCGAGCTTTAAGCCCCTCCCACCTCATTGGAGCCACTGAAGAGGGGCTCCCCCGTGTGCATCTCCACCAGGATACAGCCCAGCGACCACATGTCGATGGCCAGGTCGTAAGGCAGCCCCAGCAGCACCTCTGGAGAGCGGTAGAAGCGGCTCTGGATGTACTGGTAGATCTGCAATAGGGGGGCGGGGGGTCAGGTGGGAGTTGGGGGGGGCTTAACCCCCCCCCAGTTGGTGGGGCTGGGTGGTGAAGGCAGCGGGAGGATGGTTTAAGGGGTGTCTGTGCCTTTAAAAGGGGGCGGGGCTAATGCAAGAAGGGGGCGGGGCTTAGAACAGCGTGGGAGGGGCTTAGCAATAAAGGGGGCGGGGCCTAAGAGAAGGGGGCGGGGCTAAGCAAAGTGGGCGTGGCTTATGGAAAAGCATCGAGGCTTATAGAGGGACGTCATTTGCATATGTGGGCGTGGCTGAGCAAAGGGGGGCGTGGCTTATCATTGGGGGCGTGACCTGAAGGAAACGGGGCTGGGTATGAATGGAAAGGGGGCGTGGCCTGGTTGGAAAAGGGGCGTGGCCTAGATGGGAAAGAGCCAATGAGGTAATGGGGGTGTGCGGTCTGAATGAAAAGGGGGCGGAGCTGAATGAAAGGGGGCGTGGCCTAGAGGGAAAGGGGCGTGGCCTAGAGGGAAATGGGGTGTGGTGTGAAATAGGGGCATGGTCTGGATGGAAATGGGGTGTGGGGTGAAATAGGGGCATGGATGGAAATGGGGTGTGGTGTGAAATAGGGGCATGGATGGAAATGGGGTGTGGTGTGAAATAGGGGCATGGATGGAAATGGGGTGTGGGGTGAAATAGGGGCATGG
>NW_015440356.1:0-390 GCF_001577835.2 Coturnix japonica | reverse complement strand
CATGGTCTGGATGGAAATGGGGTGTGGGGTGAAATAGGGGCAGGGTCTGGAAGTGGTTGTAGTATGAAATAGGGGCATGGTTAGGATGGGGAAGGGTCCGTGTCCGTATCTCTCACCCTCTGCCCCAGCTGACAGGAGCTTCCGAAGTCGACGATCTTGATGGCGGAACGTTTGGGGTTACACAGGAGGATGTTCTCGGGTTTGAGGTCGCAGTGGATGATGCTGAGCTCCGGGGTGGCCAAGAAAAGCAACGCGGCGCAAAGCTGCTGGGCGAACTTACGCGTGAGGTTGAGGGAGACGCCGCGGAAGTTGGTGTTACGGAGGAGGTCGTAGAGGTTGTAGGAGAGCAGCTCGAAGGCCAGGCACAGGTGGTTGCGGAACATGAAGTGG
>NW_015440355.1:0-11601 GCF_001577835.2 Coturnix japonica | reverse complement strand
AACCACTCTCCTAGTGAAGAACTTCCCCCTAACATCCAACCTAAATCTTCCCTCTTTTAACTTAAAACCATTTCCCTGTGTCCTGCTATTGTCAGATGCCCTTCTTGGTATATTCTGTAGGCCTCTAACTTGGTTAGCTTGGAAATGCAGTAGTGAATTCTGCTTGGAATTCTGTATGCAAAAACTTGACAAGAACTCCTGTGTTATTGTGCTGCTGGAAGGAGTTTTACGAGCCGTGCCCTGAGCTGCAGCCTGCAGCCGCAGCGAACAAACTCTGCAGATTTGTTGGTGGTGAGCAAGTTTGATCTGTCTGCATGTTTCCAAGCAGGCTGTCATTACTGCAGTGAATGTGTGACACTTCAAATGAAGAAATGTCTGTTCTTATTTTGTTTTCCTTTCCCTCCTCCTCCAGTCTGTTGATTCATCTTGTTAATTAGAATGCTAAATTATCTTGGATATGTTATCTTAGTCTAGTAGTGAGTTTTATGATGCTGACTAAATACGTATTTTAAACAGCCATGTTCCTCAACCGATTACTTTCTCCTAAAATACTTGAACCAGAAAGAGAACACTTTGCCATCCACCCACTCACTGCCAGTTACATGTCAAGAAGCAGCCAGGAAATGGTAAGGTGGGGAAGGGGGAAATTGGCATTTTAGTCATTAGAATTGTATGTGGTACAAGAAGATTTAATAGTGATAAATTAGGTGATTGATTTGGTGATAAGTTAAACTGTAGTCTCATGATCATCTACAATTCAGTCTATCTTTTAAGGAAAATATTTGCACTTCAGAATGCTTTTTTTTCCTCTCTTTTCAGGGTGTGTTAGGTGTGAGCTTCGTGTTGATGCGAATGTGCTTCAGTTATCCATCTGTTTTTCATAGCCTCAATTTTCTTATTCCTGTTTCATTCACATAAGTTTTATTGTGGTAATTGGTTATTTACCAGATTTGTCTACACATAAAACTTGTCAAAGTTGCACTTAATAACTTTTTGTGTCTAACCTTTGTAACAGAAATCTTTTGCCAGCAGTTGTTCTTTCAGTTCCTTTGTGTTTTGATAGTGTTGCAGTTGTAGTCTGTGAAGTTTCTGTCTTGTGTGTTCTGAGTGCTCTGAAAGTATGGTTGTGAATAACAAAAACGTTACCAGTCTGTTCATTCTGGTGCTCTGATGTGCTAAAAAACTCCCCGGTGTTTGTTTTTTTTTGACTTCATTAGATCCACTCATAGAACCACAGACTTGATTTGGTTCTCATATAAGAATAAAAACCTTAATTTTACTGTAGGAGAGATGTGGAACTACAAAAATGTTATTGCAAAACAGTAGATTGGGACTCACGTGTTGCTTTCCAGAACTTTCTCGTTGTTTTTAGTGTACCAGCATCCTGTATACTGAATGTTGTGTTGTACTGGCGCTGCTGGGAGAGATGCCTATGATACTGGTACACTAGAACTGCTGGCAAAGCTGTCACTGGAAATACAAGTTTATATACTTGAAACTGTCTGTTTTTGTGTTTGTCTTCACCTTCTTACTAGGTCTTACACCTCTTATGTTAAGTCTGCAGAGAGAATCTGCACAGTGTTACTCTGGATGTTTGAGCAGAACCAGGAAGGAATTGTGGTGGGCAGTTTGGAGCTTGTGGATGTGAGACCTACTGGGCAGTTTTATAAGATGTTCGAACACTTGGTGATAGGAAACCGTAGGACAGTGTTTGTTTGTTAGTTCTGGTGGAAGGCATCCAATCTTTCATCTTCACTTTAAGCAAATCTGGTATTTGCCATGTTGAATATTTAGCAGGTATTTTCTTCAGATAAGAAGCGGAGATGTTTCTGCTTTACATGCAACTCTCTTGAAGGGATGAAAGTGATCATAGCTTTTGCTTACAGTTGCTTTAAAGCATTCATCCTAGACTGTAATAATATCAATTCACTTCTGTGTCCTCACAGTGCCAGCTGAAAAGCTGTTGGATATCTTCATTTCAGCTGAAAAACTGTTGAATATCTTCAACTTTTGACAAGATAACAGAAATAGATCCACTTGACAGAGCAGAATTATTAATTATTCTTAAAAGTAACAGATTTTAAGCTCTGCCAGATCATTTAGGTATTTCCTCCACTGTAAAGTTCTGATTTGTGCTTCCCACGTAACACAGGAGCCTCAAGATTAGAGATGTAACCTGTGAGAGATGGTAAGGTCATTTGTTTTCTTGCCTGAGGCTTGCAGTGCTTAGGGAAATGACAGTTGTCTTGTGGCTTTTGCCTGTTCTTGTTTCTTCTTTCAGCAGTCAAAGTGATGAAATCCAGCTCTGCTTTTTATCGCTGTGATTGATTGCGCTACATAGCTCGTAGAAATAACGTTCCTATCTGTGGTACTCTGGTGAATGCAGTGTATAAGTAAAGCTGTTATGCCGTCATCTCCCACTGAGTAAGAGAAATGGGAAGAAATAAAATTAAAACCAGGCAGATTTGGGACAGCTCAAGTTAGTGGATGACACAGCACTTAAGATATTTCTTCACTAGGAGAGTGGTTAGGCCCTGGAACAGGCTGCCCAGGGAGGTTGTGGATGCCCCGTCCTTGGAGGTGTTCAAGACCAGGTTGGAGACGGGCCCTGGCAACCTGATCTAGTAAAGGCTGTATGTATTCGGTGGCCCCATGCACAGCAGGGGGGTTGACTACATGCATACCTGAGTCCCTTTTTCCAACCCGGAGTCCTCATTCATGTGATTCTGTGTGAACTTCTGTCCGATGAAATGCACTCAGCAGAAAGTAACTCTGTTGAGCCTCCGGGGACAAAAAGTGAGCTAGTAAGATATATCTGAAGAGATATTGAGAGTATTAAACTAGTACGATACTACCACTAGACTATTAAGTTAACATGTCCTCATTAATCCTCAATTAATGCATTTACTGTGATTGGATAATCTGTTCAGGGATTATCACATTTTTCACACTACTACATTTATGTACACACCTACCATCAGTATGCGTATGGGAGGTTTATAGAAATGACTTCCTCACAGGTTGCACAACAAACATTGTTCAATTCATCTACATCAGCTTTTGTATGACTGAGAGCACGTAACAATGAATTTTGTTCCCATGACAAGCTAGCAAGTTGGATGTAAGACAAACAGTTTGCGAAAACAGACTAATAACTCGAGATGGTTCAAATTTAGATAGGAGTAATTACAAACCTCACATAGCAACCACTGATAGTTTAGAAATTAGTAAAAAGCACAATACATTTCACATGTTTTATTAGGTGTCTGAAAACTTCTTATCTCAAGAATCATCAGATCTGATGGTTTCTTGCGACAGTCTTAGTGACTGTTATACCATGAGCTATGCAGTAAAACATCGTATTATTATCACAGCAAGATCATCAATGTGGCCAGGAAATACGATTAACACAGTAATTCATATGAAGACAGTAGATGCTTCCTCACTAATTAAACGTTGGATAAGCCTGATTTTCTTCGTGTTGTCCAAATAGGCATTGAATTAAAACGTGCAC
The DNA here is from genome assembly GCF_001577835.2 of Coturnix japonica. Lineage (NCBI taxonomy): Eukaryota > Metazoa > Chordata > Aves > Galliformes > Phasianidae > Coturnix > Coturnix japonica. The sequence goes on along the minus strand of NW_015440355.1, from coordinate 8,087 downwards.
TTTTACTTCTGTTGTCAGCTATTCTTAATTCTGCCCTCACAATAAAATCGAATATTAAATAACTAGTAAATGTTCCAGAAAACAAATCGCATGTTATTTGATGTATGAGCAAGATGTGTGTCATGATTGAACTTCTGTTCAGACCACGGTCCTATTGTGTTTGATCTGCGTGCTCAGTACTGGTGAATAGTTCCGTCTCTGTAGTCATAAATTGAGTGATGTTAACATGCAGACTAATATTTAGAATGAACTACTTATATTCTTTCATTTATTAATTTATGGCCAATTATATTACAAAACCTTACATATAGACCTTAACTAAGATAAGTTAATGCTCTCTTTTATAAACTGGCCTTGGGAGTAATTGAGTGAGAGTAAAAGTTGTATTACCTCCATTAGACCAATTTTCGTGACGACCTCCTTGTTCAGTAAGATTGATATCTCCATAATGCGACATCGATAAACTTCATATCATAATGCTAATATCTAGACTGGCGCTAGCATTGATTTATCATGTTAACTACATCTCGAAGATGTCTCCTAAGAAGTTATTACTATTATGCAATTAGTATCAGCGTTATTCCCTTTTCTTATCTCAGTAATATAAATAACTTAAACTTGAGATCTGCTGAGTTGTGCATTTTTACGAATCAACATCGACATTGCATGAGATATCTTGAACTCATAAGTTTCACGTGTATCTCCTTTCGTATAGTACATTGTCACTGACGTCTCGACATGTCCATTCTTAAGCATCTCAGAGTAAATAAATCTCAGGTTCCTCTGCACACAATAGAAGAAATACTGTACACAGCTAGTGGCGAAATTAATGCAAGTCATGGGCTCTTGAATATACAACCACAAAGTTGAGAGAGGATCTGCTAGTAACGCTAATCTTTCATGGATGCTAGCATCCTGATACTCGGAGTAATAAACTTGCAGCAGACTTCAATCTAAATGGAAAAATAATATTCATTTAATTTTGGGATTAGTAAGGTACTTCCCTGTGATGTAGTTTCTGCCCCTTACCTCTTTCTCTGTTGCTGCGCAACACTAAAGCGTACACCTACCCCTCACCAACCGACTTTTGCACTTTAGATATTTATAAAACATTTATGAAACCCCTTCTTAGCCTTTTCTTCTCAAGGACTAGAGGAGTTTACAGTTCTCTGCAGACTGCCTCACATGGAGATGGGTCTCAATGGACTCTCAATCCTGATCATTTTTTCTACTCTCGGTTTATCTATTTCAAGAATAATCGAATCCCAGTCCTATGTGCAAACATGAGGCTGAGCCTCAGAACTCGGGCATAAGATTCACATAGCACAAAAAATTGAGATTCGAAGGTGCTATGCTTTAGCTCCAGAAGAGCTATTATTCACGCTCGACAAGCTATGATTATCTGTAGGTAGACTTCTCAACAGCTGTCTCAGTTGTCTTAGAACCCTATGGCACTACCCAAGTACCCTAACGATATGTTTGTGAGATCCTGGTTGCGGTATAATTGGAAGGACAGAAACATATACAGGAGCCCATGTCTAACGTCCTGCTCCTCTATCGGATCACATAGACCTAGTACTTGATCTTTCAATGTCCAAATGAGCTGTGTGGGGCTGATCCTGAGCAAGTTAACTCAGTGTGGAAAGCAGACGGGTACGCTTTAAGGATTTTCGTACATACTTCTGTTCCTATTGTCTTCCTAGCAGATGAAGCGCAGGATCTCAGCGTTTAAATAGAGAGCTTGCTACTATTGTCAAGTAATAAATTGATATACCCCTCGAGGATGAATAAACTCATGCTGAACTCTATGCTGTTATGATTTCACTGCTTCTGGCAGGTATGCTGGTTCAGCTGTCTTTTCACTATTAAACACTGGGGTCATGCTCGTTAAGGTAGGAAGCTAGTGCGGAGTGTTATGCCAATTCACAACTTGTTCACAGTTGCCATAACGAAACAAAGGTGGTGTTGAACAATATCTTCATACATATCTCCAAAAAGATCCAGAGTTGCTAAGAGGGAGCCATACAGATCGAACAGAATGCTTAGAATATTTAGTCCATCAGTTTAATATTTATACTAACTTAATCATGCTATAAGTCAACAGTTTCTTCTTTGCAGATAACATGAAATCATCTCAGACGGAAAAAACTTGTTAAGTCTTTATAAGAAAGAATAGGATAACTAATTAAAAATATATCTAGTTCAGTCAGCAGGTATATTGTCGACACCGAGTCGTCAGTTCTAAATACACAACAGACGATTTCTTTTTAATGAGAGCTATAAATTTCCTTCAGTTTGATTTTTATGCCAAGTTTTCCAACCCTTGTTTTTTTGTTTTTTATCCAAGCCCAAAGCTGAAATACCTATATGTATTATCGATCATAAATAGTAGAGTAAAATATGTCTCTACCAGAAAATTAGTTAACTGTTATTATGAAATGACAACACGAAACCTATGTGTTAAATATAGACCTATTCTAAGTCGAAAGTATCAAAGACTAACTGTCGACAATTAGAAGAGAATCTGGATCAATTTCCTCAATGACGTGTATGTGAAAAAAGCACCAGAAGAAATTGATTATCCAGGTATTCTCCTCTCATTAGGATAGTTTTTAGGATGTGACGTTTAAAGCTTTAGTTCCTTAATAGCTAATATTATTTCTATTTCTGTCCTTTCGTTCTTTATGTTTGACAGTCATTTTGATTATTATTATTTAGCACTCTTACATAAATTGATCTTCTAAGAAAATATTTCTTATTTAAGTACACTATTACAATATCGTCTTTATTACTTAATGTGAGCGTAAAGAGAGAAAAAGAAGAAAGCTATCGCACAGTTATACATTGTATAAACAAAACGTGAAAGAAGATAGTATCGCAATTTACACCGTAGACCTAAGAGACAAATTCGCGTTCAGACCATGACGAGTGGTAATGCTCAGGAGAGAGTATGAATTCATAGTGTGGAGGCTAAGTCCTCTGGTCATGAGAAGTAAGGGCTCTGTGAGTTTTAGAGAAAGCATGTCTCAAAGACTTATTTCAGATAGAACGGGACACAGTGTTAAAATTCATAAAGACTTATCAGAGTACTTAATAAGTGCCTCTCCTAGTTAACCTATCACGTTATGTGATCAGAGGACGTCCATGAACGAGTTCAGATATATAGTTAGAGAGACAGGGACCATTCTATTTTATGTCAAGAGAGTTGAGTAGAATAAATAGGCAGCCTATACAGAGGGTCACTGACATATTGGATCTCATCATAGATTAGTCCAAGAGAATTATGATAGAAATATAATTACTCCAAGGAGGACCAATCCTTGGATCACCATTAAATTTTTATCTTATGCAGATTCCTACTTCAATAACAAGATTGTCTGAGAAATGTTGGTGAATGCACCACACATACCTGAAGATAATAGACTCTCGATTCAAGGTCGAGTCTCTTGAGGGAACTTGCATGAGACGTCGAGTCACAGATAGCTATAGCAAGAAGTCTTCTCTTACATCTATGGAGAGGGAAGATAGTTGGAGATAAGAGACACCTTGATAAGTACTATGTCATCTTTACCCATGCCACACTTTGTCTAAATCCCTTATTATCTAAGTTGGTTAACCACCTATTGCTAATTTCCTTGGTTGACTGTGAAAGAAAATTGATATCATCGTTCATTGCGTCTGGTCTTAGTTCACCAGGACCAGTGTGCGCTGCCTGTTTATACTAGTATAGTGTTGTGAGAGAGAATGATAAACGAGATAACGAGCTTTTTACTTCCCACTTACAAATGCACACCCAAGTGAGTGAAGTAGCCATAAGGCGAAAGAACACCAAAACTTTTTAGAGACTGCAGACTTCAAGGATCTTCAACAATCTCCACATCCACACATCCTCCAAGACACATGAAACCGAAATCATTATCCCACTATACGAACGTACATCTAGGACTCAGAGGAACGATACCCATCCTCTATAGCCATCAGGACCATGATATGACAACTATTACCCTGAGCTCAGGACCACAATTATCCAGGCAATCCCACGGCAACTCTCTCCTTAAGAACAATATCATCTATGAGATTACACCTCTGAATATCGGTCGAATTCATACCACCCAATAGCGCATGGGGAGGCTCCATCTCCCTTAATGATCTATCTAATCTCTCACATTTAAGAGACACCATAAATTCCCACCCCTTTGTTCATGCTCTGATCACTAACATACCTGATGATGATAGATAGTTCCCTGTTTTAACTTCCTGTACTGGCCCCCTCCGACGATAAGATAGGATCACACAAGTCAACTACAACAGTAACATACATCAATGTAGACCTTCTCGATGCTCTCTCATAATACCCTATGTGAACCAGGCCCATATAGTTTTTGTACAAGGACTTTTCCTCGAGTCAGGCCGCAATGTACTTCATCGTTATGCGAAAACTTCATGCATGTCCACCCAGCAGCTACTGAAGTGGAGTCACCCGCTCTATGAGCTACTCCTCCTAGCTGTCTCCTGTTCAGTTTGGAGCGGTATGGGATTTTTATACTGTATCTGTTTTTTTTCTTCGTTGGGTGACATTTTGTCTTCCTAGCCTTTTTTAGTACTTGGATAATTAGTCAAGCTGAGATTTATATGTCGATTTATCATCTGAAGGTTGTATATTAGATATACTAAATATATGTTAATAAGTGTTATATCTTCTAGGTAATAATATTGAATAAAAAATCCCATCACAAAAAGAGAATGGACAAATAACATAAGAAACAAACTAGTAAAGAATAAGGAAAAAATTAAAAAGTTTATTTCGACAAACTATACCATATGAGAAACTATCCAAGAGAGGAGGAATATAACCTGTCTCATCAACTTTTTGCTAGTTGATGTCCTGTGTTGTGATAAAATTGGTTACTTTCTATGCGCACATTTCTGAAGTCATATAAACATTATAAAACTATTGGTATATTGTCAAAATACCAACAATACTAACATATATGAGTGACCGATGGAGCGGAGTATTAATCTTATTATCTCTATTGGCCAAAAATTCTAATGTCGAGCCCACTGTTGATTTTCATTGAACTCCAAAATTACTTGCTGATTAATCATAGTACAATTATTTTTTGTTTTCCCTGCCTCTGGTATGGTGAAATTATCAGATATGAGAGAATAAATAAAAAAAAAAGACAAAAGAAGAGGTCTAAAAGATGATAAAAAAAAATGGAGAAAAGTGACCCATTAAAGAGACTTTGTTTAGTAAATTGCCATAGGTTGTTAAAAAACCTTGCGTATGATGTAATTAAAGTATATTCAATGTTGCATCCTCTTGCGTGTTTGAGACAAAAATTACCAGTTCATTATTCCAGGTGCTGGTCTGAACAGAAGATGACTTCCATGTTATCTGCAAAGAAGAAGAACACTGAGTCTGTAAATATTTAGACGAATGTTTAGCAGCATGAGGATTTAACAATATCGTGGTAAAGGAATCTAAATATTCGATGCTATCAGTCAGTTTCACGTGAACCTGTTGTCACCCACACATATTCTCTCTTAGTTCACCTGGATTTTGGAGAGCAATTTCACACCTTGTTTTTTGACTCACTAATGCCTACACTCCCACTGAGTCTCTTAACAGCTAGCAACATTCTATTTGGAGGACCCCACCAGTTGAACTGTGAAAAGACAAGTCTAACTCGAACCAGAACCAGTTATCCTAGCACCCCCAAAAAGATCTCTGAAGACTCTCAATTTGCATATCATTGTCCAATTCTCCGCTAACAATCAAACACAGACTGAATGTACACATAAGCATGAGTTTGATTGGCATAGCCTCTAGGGCACAGTCATAGAGTTTAGCAATGATGATCAACTCTCCTTTCCTTTTAGCATGTAAGATAATATTACAATATATAATTTTTGTTATCTGACTGTGTTAATTGACAGTCCTGACTATGGAGTATTTCATGTTCAGCCAGTAAAACATGAAGTGGTAATAGGCGTTATGCTTTTCCCACACTGAGATTTATAACGTTCGCTCTAGAGTTTCCAGGTATGACCAAATCAACCGTTGCCACACAGGTCTTCATTTGGCTCATGAGATAAATACAATCCATTCATGTTTCCCTGTCAACTATGCCGATGTGAAAGAGATCCAGGAATCGTGTGCATTTGGGTCGAAGTTGTCTTTCCAAAAATGATACAGAAGTTCCAATCCACAAACATTCTAGGTATGTGGTAGTGCATGGTTCTAAGACAACTGAGACAGCTTGAGGTCACTCAAAGATACTAGTCATGATAAGCATAAACAAAACTTTTCTAGGGCAAAGAGAATAGTGTGTTATAAAAGGAATATAGCGCCATTTTGTGATATATAGTTCTTCAGCCCCAGTGCTTCGGGGCTGCATCATGTTTCCATTAAGACCATTTGTTATGTTTTCTTTCTTCAGAAATATACGAAACACATGTAGTAAAAATTGTGTAGATTTGTCTGAAATTCCTTGTGAAGCATTCTCTCCCATGTGCAGGAACATGTTTGCTGTTCTGAGAGAACTGAAACCTTCCTATAGTCTATTGTGAGAAGAAAAGGCCGTAAATGGTTTCAATAAATGTCATTTAATTATTATCTATGAAGGTAGTGCCTAAAAGTGCGGATGTTTGGTGAGTTGGTTGATGGTGTACGCTTTTTTACGAATTGTCGCATGTTCTACTTTACAGAACCGCCACAGATCATGTAGGAGTAAGAGTTTTTGTAAGTGGTTTACCCTATAGATAGTACATTTTCACATTCACTTTATAGAATACTCCTTAACTAACACAAAAAAAGAAATTATTTTCCATCAGATTGATGGAACACTGAAACAGGCTGCCCGAAGAGCAAGATTGAAGTTCTCTGGAGGTATTCAAGGACCCAATACCACGGAAGAAATTAACAAACAGCCCTTCAGTGCTGATCATGCGCTAGCTGTGCAGTCTATTGTTAGGAACCTGGTTTGGCAGGGAACTTGGACTCAGTGATCACTAGAGGTCCACTTAAACTTTACAATTATGCAAGCATAATTGTATTTAATATTCCAACAGCCCAAGACTTCATCTCGGAGATTAAGTGTTAATGGAGTAAATGTCAAAAGAGAAAATGTAAAACCTAAAGATATTTGTAAGACTCTTTACGCATACTATGTAGACTAAAACAACAAACATATGCTCGGCCCACTTTCTGCCATTACTGAGATGAATTTTGATATGATTATGTATGCAAGGAGGAATACCCTGACATAGATGTGAAAAATGGTAAAAAACTTACACATTTCCCGACAGGGCCAAGTTTCATCATTAAACTACTCTTAGCAAGTCCTAATATGTAAGGTGTTATTAAAACTTCTAAACCCACTAAATAAAAAAAAGTAAACGTTCTTTAAAGTGTACTGACTAGTGGACTACAAAAAAATACATCTTCTCAAAACTTGGATAACTATTTCGTACCTCGTCGAGTTATGGAATGAGCTCCCGTCATAGACATATTATACCTTCGAGGCTATTGTGCACAGAGTTCAGACGACTTATATTCAGAGTCACGAATTTGTGTTTAACCTGGGAGAAAGACAATCTCTATTTATTTCTTTTATTTATTGGAGGGACATGAGAATCAGAAGAGCAACAACAGGAACGAAAAGAAGAAGAGTCGCTAATTTTGAAAATTTCATGCCCTATTCTGAACAAACCAAGAAAGAAAAAAAATCAGGCGGTTCAAACTTCAGTAAAATTATGATGGAGAGAACAATAATTTTTAATATATATTATATTTTTGCACTGACCTCACATGTTGAAGCTCCTGCTTGTACAAGAATATCATCGTTACTGTAATATTGTCATGTAATCACAAAGACTGTCTGTGAAGGAGCAACAAGCTGAAGTGATGTTGTAGACATGGAATTATTCGAGACAACCAATACAATATTCAAACATGCTGAAAGATTGAGTTCGTTGTTACTCTAATTTAAGAAGACACAGTATTTTGTTGCAATGATTTTGCAATGATCCCTCTTTCGAAACCTCCGACTCGAGACCACAAAGACTTTTCATGTAAAGACATA
>NW_015440354.1:0-11699 GCF_001577835.2 Coturnix japonica | reverse complement strand
CCCCCCCTTTTATAGGTGGCCAAAGAGTTGGACCCCCCCGAGTATCAGCGTCGCATCGTCCCCGTCATCGTGCGACTCTTCGCGTCGCCCGACAGAGCGCTGCGCATGAGGCTGCTGCAGCAGGTCAGGGCTCTAGGGCGCCTCTATGGTGCCTCCATGTCACCTCTATGGCACCTATATGGCGCCTCCATGTCATCTCCATGTCACCTGTATGGCGCCTCCATGTCACCTCTATGGCGCCTCCATGGCACCTGTATGTTATCTCTATGGCACCTCTATGGCACCTGTGTTGCCTCTATGTCACCTCTATGGCAGCTCTATGTCACCTCTATGTCACCTCTATGGTGCCTCTATGGCATCTCTATGTCACCTGTGTCACCTCTATGGCACCTCTGTGCATCTCTATGTCACCTCTATGTCGCCTCTATGGCAGCTCTATGGCATCTCCATGTCACCTCTATGGCGCCTCTATGGCATCTCCATGTCACCTCTATGTCATCTCTATGGCACTGTGTCACCTCTATGGCACCTCTATGGCACTTCTATGTCATCTCCATGTCACCTCCATGTCACCTCTATGGCACCTCTATGGAGCCTCTATGGCACCTCTATGGTGCCTCTATGGCATCTCCATGTCACCTCTATGGTGCCTCTATGGCATCTCCATGTCACCTCTATGGCGCCTCTATGGCATCTCTATGGCTCCTCTATGGCATCTCTATGGCGCCTCCATGTCACCTCTATGGTGCCTCCATGGCATCTGTATGGAGCCTCCATGTCGCCTCCATGTTATCTCTATGGCGCCTCTATGGCATCTCCATGTCACCTCTATGGCGCCTCTATGGCGCCTCCATGTCACCTCTATTGTGCTTCCATGTCGCCTCTATGGCGCCTCCATGTCACCTCTATGTCACCTCCATGTCACCTCTATGGCACCTCTATGTCACCTCCTGTCACCTCCATGTCACCTCCATGTCACCTCTATGGCAGCTCCATGTCACCTCTGGCATCTCTATGGCATCTCTATGGCGCCTCTATGTCACCTCCATGTCGCCTCTATGTCACCTCCTGTCACCTCTATGGCAGCTCTATGTCACCTCTATGGCGCCTCTATGGCACCTCTATGGCACCTCTATGTTGCCTCTATGTCACCTCCTGTCACCTCTATGGCAGCTCTATGGCAGCTCTATGTCACCTCTATGACACCTTCTGTCACCTCTATGGCACCTCTGTGTCACCTCTATGTCACCTCTATGCCACCTGTGTTGCCTCCATGTCACCTCTGTGGCACCTCCGTGTCACCTTCGTGTCGCCTCTATGGTGCCCTTATGGTGCCCTTATGGCACCCTTATGGCACCCTTATGGCACCCTTATGGCACCCTTATGGCACCCTTATGGCACCTTTATGTCACCTCCATGTCACCTCTATGGCGCCTCCATGTCACCTCCATGGCGCCTCTATGTCACCTCTATGGCATCTCCATGTCACCTCTATGGCGCCTCTATGGCATCTCTATGGCAGCTCTATGTCGCCTCTATGTCACCTCCTGTCACCTCTATGGCAGCTCTATGTCACCTCTATGGCGCCTCCATGTCACCTCTATGGCATCTCCATGTCATCTCTATGGTGCCTCTATGGCACCTCTATGGCATCTCTATGGCACCTGTGTTGCCTCTATGGCGCCTCTATGGCGCCTCCATGTCACCTCTATGGCACCTCTATGGCATCTCTATGGTGCCTCTATGTTACCTCCATGTCGCCTCTATGGCACCTCTATGTCATCTCTATGGCATCTCTATGTCACCTCTATGTCACCTCTATGGTGCCTCTATGGCAGCTCTATGTCGCCTCTATGGCACCTCTATGTCACCTCCATGTCCCTTCCATCTCACCTCTATGTCATCTCTATGTCACCTCTATGGCAGCTCTATGTTACCTCTATGTCACCTCTATGGCACCTCTATAGCAGCTCTATGTCACCTCCATGTCACCTCCGTGTCACCTTCATGTCGCCTCTATGGTGCCTCCATGTCATCTCTATGGCATCTCTATGTCACCTGTGTTGCCTCTATGGCTCCTCTATGTCACCTGTGTTGCCTCTATGGCAGCTCTATGTCGCCTCCATGTCACCTCTACGGTGCTTCCATGTCGCCTCTATGGCGCCTCTATGGCGCCTCCATGTCACCTCTATGGCACCTGTGTTGCCTCTATGTCACCTCTATGGCAGCTCTATGTCACCTCTATGGCATCTCTATGCCATCTCTATGTCGCCTCTATGTCACCTCCTGTCACCTCTATGGCAGCTCTATGTCAGCTCTATGGCACCTCTATGGCACCTGTGTCATCTCTATGTCACCTCCATGTCACCTTCATGTCGCCTCTATGGCACTTCTATGGTGCCTCCATGTCACCTCCATGTCACCTCTATGGCATCTCCGTGTCACCTCTATGGCACCTCTATGGCATCTCCATGTCAGCTCTATGGCGCCTCTATGGCATCTCCATGTCACCTCTATGGCGCCTCTATGGTGCCTCTATGGCATCTCTATGGCACCTTCATGGCACCTCTATGGTGCCTCTATGTCACCTCTATGTCATTTCTATGTCACCTCCATGTCACTTCCATGTCACCTCTATGGCACTTCTATGTCATCTCCATGTCACCCCCATGTCACCTTCATGTTGCCTCTATGGCACCTCTATGTCGCCTCTATGTCACCTCTGTGTTATCTCCATGTCACCTCTATGTCACCTTATGTCACCTCTATGTCGCCTCTATGGCTCCTCTATGTCATCTCTGTGGCACCTCCATGTCACCTCTATGACACCTCCATGGCACCTCCATGGCAGCTCTATGACCACCTCCATGGTATCTCCATGGCACCTCTATGTCATCTCTGTGTCACCTCCATGTCACCTCTATGGCACCTCTATGGCAGCTCTATGTCACTTCCATGTCATCTCTATGTCATCTCCATGTCACCTCCATGTCACCTCTATGGGGCCCCCTGCCCCATCCATCCCCCCACCCCACATATCCCCATATCACCCTGCCCCACACGTCCCCATATCCCCCCATCCCCCTGCTCCACATCTCCCCCCATCCCCTGCCCCACATATCCCCATATCCCCCCATCCTCGTGCCCCACATGTCCACATATCTCCCTGCCCCATATATCCCCATATCCCCCTGCCCCATATATCCCCATATCCCCCTGCCCCACATACCCTTATATCCCCCTGCCCCACATATCCCCATATCCCCCTGCCCCACATATCCCCCCATCCCCCTGCCCCACATATCCCCATATCCCCCTACCGTGGCACATCTCCCCATACCCCCCATTTCTGCCCCCGAAACCCATTTATTTTTTTTTTTTTTTTTCCCCCCCCATATCCCCCTGCCCGCCATTTGTCCCCCCTGCCGCCACCTATCCCGCACCTCTCCCACCTATCCCCCCAACTCCTTGCCCCACATATCCCACTATCCCCCCCAATATTCCCCGTTGCCCACATATCCCCATATCCCCCTGCCCCACATCTTCTCCCATTCCCCCCTGCCCCACAATCTCCCCATACCCCCCCATTCCCTGCCCCACATATCCCCATATCCCCACATCCCCCTGCCCCACATATCCCCATATCCCCCCATCCCCCTGCCCCACATATCCCCATATCCCCCCCATATCCCCCTTGCCCACATAATCACCCCATCCCCCCATCCCCCTGTGCCCCACGATATCCCCTTCAATCCCCATATCCCCTTGCCCACATATCCCATATCCCCCAATTCCCCCTGCACCCACTATCCCATATCCCCCCATCCCTGCCCCCAATGTCCCCATATCCCCCAGTCCCCCCGAGCGCCTTTGTGTCCCCCCATCCCCCTGCCCCATCATATCCCATATCCCCCCATCCCTCTGTGCGGCCCCACATGTCCCCCATACTCCCCCTGCCCCACATATCCCCATACCCCCCCTCCTGCCCCACATTCTCCCCACATGTTCCCCTATCCCCCTGCCCCACATATCCCCAATATCCCCCCGAAATCCCCTGGCCCCACAATTCCCACATCCCCCTATTGGCCCCCACATGTCCCCATATCCCCCCACTCCTTGTGTCCCCATATCCCCCTGCCCCACCACTGTCCCATATCCCCCTGTTCCCCTGACCCCACATATCCCCATATCCCCCCATATCCCCTTGCCCACATTATCCCCATATCCCCCTGCCCCACATATCCCCATTCCCCATATTCCCCACATTCCCAGTATCCCCCCTGCCCACATGTCCCCCCTGCCCCAAATAATCCCATATCCCCCCATCCCCCTTGCCCACCATATCCCCATCATCCCCCCCCATCCCCCTGCCCCACATATCCCCATATACCCCCCATTTCCCCCTGCCCACATATTCCCCCATCCCCTGCCCCTCATATCCCCATATCCACCCTGCCCCACATATCCCCAATATTCCCCTGTTTTCCCCCTGCCCCCACATATCCCTATATCCCCCCATCCCCCTGCCCCACATATTTCCCCATAATCCCCCCCTCCGCCTTGCCCCCATATCCCCCCTATCCCCCCTGCCTCCAATTATAACGCCCATCCCCCTGCCCACCACATATTCTCGCCCATATCTCCACCCAATCCCCTGCCCACATATCCCATATCCTTTCCTGCCCCAAATATCCCCATTATCCCCCCATCCCCTCTGCCCACATGATCCCATAATCCCCCTTGCCCCACATATCCCCCAATATCCCCCCGTCCCCCCACCCTTGTGTCCCCCCATCCCCATCCCCCGTCTGCCCCAACATATCCCCATATGCCATCCCCCTGCCCCACATATCCCCATATCCCCATATCCCCCCATCCCCCTGCCCCACATATCCCCATATCCCCATATCCCCATATTCCCATCCCCCTGCCCACATATCCCTATATCCCCCATCCCTCTGCCCCACATATCCCCAAGTATCCCCATATTCCCCCATCCCCTGCCCCACATATTCCCATATCCCCTGCCCCACAATATCCCCCCACTCCCCCTGGCCCCACATATCCCCATATCCCCCCATTATTCCCCCTTTGCCCCACTATCCCCATATTCCCCCTCGTCCCCCTGCCCCACATATCCCCATACTCCCCCCATCCCCCTCCCCACATATCCCCATATCCCCATACCCCCCATCCCCTTGCCCAGCATATCCCCATATTCCCCCTGCCCCACATCTCCCCCCATGTCCCCCTGGGGCCCCCCACATGTCCCCATACCCCCCAGTTGAGAGGATTTACATCCGGTTACCTTCCGGAAGGTTCTGTGAGCACCCAGATCTTCCCCCCGTGGCTCGAGGTTCTCCTTGACACCACCTGCCATGCCGAGAGCAGCCGGTCAAGGTGGGACCCCCCCCCAAAAATCCCACCCCCCCACCCATAACCCATTCATTGCCATATTTCAATGGAACCCATAGAATCATGGGTCTGTCCCCCCCCCCCCCCCCAAGTTATTGGGTCCTCATTGGTGGGACTTGACCCCATTGATGGGATGGACCCCATTGATCGAGTGACCCCATTGATGGGATGGGACCCCATTGATGGGATGGGGACCCCCCCACCCCCCCATAACTTCATTGCCCATATTTCAATGGAACCCCATAGGAAATCAAATGGGGGTCTGATTCCCCCCCCCCCCCCCCCAAGTTATTGTGGTCCTCATTGGTTGGGACTTGACCCATTGATTGGATGGGACCCCATTATCGGTGACCCCATTGATGGGATGGACCCCATTGATGGGGATGGGGAACCCCCCCCACCCATAACCTTTCATTGCCCATATTTCCAATGGAACCCCCATAGATCAATGGGGTTCTGGGCCCCCCACCCCCCCAAAGTTATTGTTGGTCCTTAGTGGTGGACTTTGACCCCATTGACTGGGACCTTGGGACCCCATTAGTGGGATTGGGACCCTATTAATGGAGTCTGACCCCATTGATGGGATGGGACCCCATTGATTGAGTCTGACCCCATTGATGGGATGGGACCCTATTAATGGGATGGGACCCCCCCCACCCCATAACCTCCATTGCCCATAATTTCAATGGAACCCCATAGAAATCAAATGGGGTCTGTCTCCCCCCCCCCCCAAGTTATTGGGTCCTTATTGGTGGGACTTGGCCCCATTGATTGATGGGGGAACCCTATATAATGGGATGGGGACCCCCCCCCCCGCATAAACCTTCATTGCCCATAGTCAATGGAACCCCGATAATAAATCAATTGGGTCCGTCCCCCCCCCTCCCCCCCCAAGTTATTGGGTCTACTTTGGTGGACTTGACCCCATTGATTGATGGGACCCCATTTTGATGGGATGGGACCATTGATGGAGTTGACCCTTGATGGGATGGGACCCCATTAGTGGGATGGGACCCTATTAATGGAGTCTGACCCCATTAATGGGATGGGACCCCCCCCACCCATAACTTCATTGCCCTCATCCTTTCATGGAACCCCATAGACCATCAATGGGGTCTGTCCACCACCCCCCCCCAAGTTATTGGGGTCCTTATTGGTGGGCTTGGACCCATTGATGGATGGGACTACCTATGTAATGGGATGGTACCCCCCCACCCCATAACCTTCATTGCCCCAAAAATATTAATGGAACCCCATTAGAATTCAATGGGGTTCTGTCGTCCCCCCCCCCCAAGTATTTGGGGTCCTTATTGGTTGAGTACTTGACCCCATTGATTAATGGGACCCCATTAGTGGGATGGGACCCCATTGATTGAATGACCCCATTAATGGGATGGGACCCCCCCCACCCCATAACCTTCATTGCCCAGAATTCAATGGAACCCCATAGAAATCAATGGGGTCTGTCCCCCCCCCCCCCAAGTTATTGGGTCCTTATTGGTGGGACTTGACCCCATTGATGGGATGGGACCCACCTAATTATATGTGAGTGTTCTGACCCCATTAATGGGATTGGGACCCTATTAATGGGATATTGGGACTCCCCCGCCCCACCCGCATACCTTCATTGCCAGAATTTCAAGTGGAACCCCATTTAAAATCAATGGGTCATTGCACCCCCCCCCCCACAAGTTATTGGTCCTTATTGGTGGGACGTGACCCCATTGATGGATTGTGAACCCCATTTGATCGATTGGACCCCATAATGGATGGACCCCATTAATGGAGTCTGACCCCACTTGTGATCCCCTGGGATGGGGACCCTATTTAATTGGAGTCTGACCCCATTGATGATGTGGACACCTATTTAATGGAGTCTGACCCATTAATGGATGGGACCCCCCTGACCCCAAACCTTTCATATGCCCTCCATCAATGGAACCCACATAGAAATCAATGGGGTCTGTCCCCCCCCCCCCCCCAGTTATTGGGTCCTTATTGGTGGGACTTGACCCCATCTGATGGAGTCTGACCCCATTAATGGGATGGGACCCCTTGATCGAGTGACCCTATTAAGTCGTTGGGATGTGGGACCCCCGACCCCATAACCTCTTCCATTGCCCCAGAATTCAATGGCAACCCCATAGAAATCAATGGGGTCTGTCCCCCCCCCCCCCACAGTTTATTGGGGTCCTTATTTGGTGGACTTTGACCCCCATTGATGGGATGGGACCCTATTAATGGGATGGGACCCCATTGATGGAGTCTGACCCCATTGATGGGATGGGACCCCATTGATGGAGTGACCCCATGATATGACCCCATTGAATGGGATTGGACCCATTTCTACGGACATGACCCCTCTCCGCATAGGATGGGACCCTATAATGGATGGCGACCCTATCTAATGGAGTCTGACCCCATTGATGGGATGGGGACCCCATAGGTTGTCAATGCCCCATAGCTGATCTGATTGTGCCCCATTTAGCTGTTGTGCTGCCCCCACCTCATTAAACTTTAACGTGCCCCCCCCCCCCTTTATTCCTGTTGGACCCCATGCTGATCTATAGCCCCATAGCTGATCAATGCCCCTTGCTAATCTGATGCCCCATAGCTGATATTCGTGCCCCCATAGCTGATCACATGCCCCATAGCTGATCTGTACCCCATTGACATGTGCTGCCCCATAACTAACTCCCCCCCCCCTTATTCCTGTTGGTACCCCATTGCTGATCAATGCCCACATAAGACTGATCAATGCCCCATTGATGAATCACTGCCCCAAGCTGTCAATGCCCCCATAGCCTGATCAATGCCCATAGCTGTCAATCCCATAGTCTGATCATATGGCCCCATAGGCTCGCTCAATGCCCCATTGCTGATCAATGCCCATTGGTGATCATTGTACCCCATTGCTGATCAATGCCCATTGCTGATCAGATTGCCCCATGTAGCTGATCTGTGCCCCATAGCTGATCTATGCCCCATAGCTGATCTATACCCCATTGCTGTGTGCTGCCCCATAGCTGATCTGTGCCCCATTGCTGATCAATGCCCCATAGCTGATCTATACCCCATTGCTGTTGCTGCTGGCCCCATAGCTGAATCTGTGACCCCAATTGCCCTGATCCAATGCCCCATAGCTTGATCTATGCCCATAGCTGATCAGTGCCCCTAGCTGATCTATGCCCCATCAGTCTGTCAATGCCCCTAGTGATCAGGCCCCATAGTGATTCAGTGCCCCATAGCTGATCAATGCCCCATAGCTGATCAATGCCCCATAGCTGATCAGTGCCCCATAGCTGATCAATGCCCCATTGCTGATCAATGCCCCATAGCTGATCTGTACCCCATAGCTTGATCAATGCCCATAGCTGATCTATGCCCCATAGCTGATCTGTACCCCCATTGAAATGTGCTGCCCCCCACCCCCATAACTAACTACCCCCCCCCTTATTCCTGTTGGACCCCATAGCTGATCAATGCCCCATAGCTGAGGCTGTACCCCATAAGCTGAGCTGTACCCCTAGCTGATCATGCCCCATTAGTGTCTATTACCCCATAGCTGATCAATGCCCCATAGCTGATCTATACCCCATAGCTGATCAATGCCCCATAGCTGACTCCTCTCCCCCATTGACTGTGCTGCCCCCCACCCCATAACTTTAACCCCCGCCCCCTCCTCTTATTCCCGCAGTCCGTCCCATTGTTGGCCCCCCTCCTCCCCGAGTCCAGCAGCAGTACCCGGCCGTTGGAGTGCCCCCCCTGTTAGTAGCCGCCCTCGCGCGCGCGACCTTGGGCCCATTGCCGCTTGCACCACGCCACCCCTGTGGGCTGGGCAGCCGGTGGGCCCCACTGCTGCCCCGATTCCGGGTCGGTGACAACGTGGGACCCCCAATAATCCCAGCCCCTTGGGACCCCACACCATACAGCCCTGGGACCCCCTGGAGACTCCAATATCCCCCCTGGGACCCATATCAAACCCTAGGACCCCCACATAAAAGCCGCTGGGACCCCCATATCACGCCCTGGGACCCCCCTGGGACGCCACTATCCCCCCTGGGACCCCCCTGGGGGACCCCCATATCACCCTGGGACCCAGATGCCCCCCTGGGACCCCCATAATCAACCCTTGGGACCCTCATATTGCTTCCTAGGACCCCCTTGGGACCTCATATCACCCTGGGACCCCCCTGGGACCCCATATCCCCCTCTGGGCGGGGCGGACCCCCCTGGGATCCCCCATATCCCCCCTTGGGACGGCCACTGAGCCCCCATATTCCCCCCTTGGGACCCCCATATCGCACCCCTGGGGACCCCATATCCTATTCCAAACTCGCGGACCCCCCCATATCAGCACCCCTGGGGACCCCCCATATCACCTGGGACCCCCACTATTTCACCCCTGGGACCCCCTTGATGCCCCCCCCATAGCAGCACCCCCTGGGAACCCCCCTGGGACCCCCATATCACCCTGGGACCCCCATATCCCCCTTGGGACCCCCCTGGGACTCCCATATTCCCCCTGGGACCCCATAGCATGCACCCATGGGACCCCCATATTCCGCCATGGGACCCCCATATCCAGGCCCCCATATCCCCCCTGAGACCCCCATATCAGCACCCCTGGGACCACCGTGGGACCCCTTCCCTGCCCTCCGCGCTCTTATTTACCCCTGGACCCCATATTAACCCTAGGACCCACCACTAAGCCCTGGGACCACCATATCCCCCCATTGGGACCCCATATCCCCCTGCTCGCTGGACCGCCCCTGGGACCCCCATATCAGGACCCGCCTATATTCCCCCCCCTGATGGGCCCCCATATCACCCCTGGGACCCCTCATATCCTCTCCCCCTGGGACCCACCTGAGGACCTCCCATATTCCCCCCTGGGCCCCCATTCACACCCCTAGGACCCCCACATAAGCCCTGGGACCCCCTTCGGGTACCGCCCATATCCCCCTGGGGGGGGTTACTCTTGGGACCCCCTGGCGGACCTCCCTCTATTCCCCCCCTAGGGACCCCCCTGAGACCCCCCACATACACTCCTTGGGACCCCCTGGGACCCCCCATATCATCCCTGGGACCCTCCATACCGCCCCTGGGACCCCCATATTGCACCCTGGACCCCCCTGAGACCCCCCATATGTACCCTTGGACCCCCTATCACCCCTGGACCCCTTTGAGACCCCCATATCAGCACCCCTGGGACCCCCCTGGGACCCCCATATCACCCCTGGGACCCCCGTATCAGCACCCCTGGGACCCCTTTGAGACCCCCATATCATCCCCTGGGACCCCCATATTACCCCTGGGACCCCCATATCCCCCCTGGGACCCCCATATCAGCACCCCTGGGACCCCCTGGGACCCCCATAACAGCACCCCTGGGACCCACCTGAGACCCCCATATCCCCCCTGGGACCCCCATATCAACCCTAGGACCCCCACATAAGCCCTGGGACCCCCATATCACCCTTGGGACCCCCATATCCCCCCTGGGACCGCCATGGGACCCCCATATCAGGACCCCCATATCCCCCCCTGGGACCCCCTGGGACCCCCATATCACCCTTGGGACCCTCATATTGCTCCTAGGACCCCCCTGGGACCCTCATATCACCCCTGGGACCCCCTTGGACCCCCATATCTCCCCTGGGACCCCCATATCATCAAACTTGGGACCCCCATAACAGCACCCATGGGACCCCCATATCACCCCTGGGACCCCCATAACAGCACCCATGGGACCCCCATAACAGCACCCCTGGGACCCCCATAGCAGCACCCTTGGGACCCCCATATCCCCCCTGGGACCCCCATATCACCCCTGGGACCCCCATATCCCCCCTGGGACCCCCCTGGGACTCCCATATCAACCCTGAGACCCCCACGTAAGCCCTGGGACCCTCATATTGCCCTTGGGACCCCCATATCAGCACCCATGGGACCCTCATATCCCCCCTGGAAACCCCATATCCCCCCTGGTACCCCCATAACAGCACCCCTGGGACCCCCATAACAGCACCCCTGGGACCCCCATATCAGCACCCCTGGGACCCCCATATCATCCCCTGGGACCCCCATATCCACCCTGGGACCCCCATATCAGCACCCCTGGGACCCCCATATCAACCCTAGGACCCCATATCCCCCCCTGGGACCCCCATATCAGCACCCCTGGGACCCCTATATCAACCCTAGGACCCCCACATAAGCCCTGGGACCCCCCTGGGACCCCCATAACAGCACCCATGGGACCTCCCTGAGACCCCCACATC
>NW_015440353.1:10874-11722 GCF_001577835.2 Coturnix japonica | reverse complement strand
GGAAAACCAAGAAAAGCAGGGTTAGAGCGGAGGAAAACCAAGAAAAGCGGGGTTAGAGCGGAGGAAAACCAAGAAAAGCGAGGATAGAGCGGAGGAAAATACAGAAGAGCGGGCTTAGAGTTGAGGAAAATCAAGAAAAGCGGGGTTAGAGCGTAGGAAAACCAAGAAAAGCGGGGTTGGAAATGAGGAAAACTAAGAAAAGCGAAGTTAGGGCGGAGGAAAACCAAGAAAAGCGAGGTTAGAGCGGAGGAAAACCAAGAAAAGCGGGGATAGAGCGGAGGAAAACCAAGAAAAGCGAAGCTAGAGCGGAGGAAAATCAAGAAAAGCGGGGTTAGAGCGTAGGAAAACCAAGAAAAGCGATTTTAGAGCAGAGGAAAACCACGAAAATCGAAGTTAGAGCGGAGGAAAACCAAGAAAATGGAAGTTAGAGCGGAGGAAATAAAAGCGAGGTTAGAGCGGAGGAAAACCAAGAAAAGCGAAGTTATAGAGAAGGAAAACCAGGAAAAGCGAGTTAGAGCGTAGGAAAACCAAGAAATGCGAGGTTAGAGAGGAGGAAGACCAAGAAAAACGGGGTTAGAGAGGAGGAAAAACCAAGAAAAGCGGGGTTATAGCGGAGGATAACCAAGAAAAGCGAAGTCAGATGGAGGAAAACCGAGAACATCGAGGTTAGAGCAGAGGAAATTGAAGAAAAGCGAAGTTAGAGCAGAGGAAAACCAAGAAAAGCGGGGTTAGAGCGGAGAAAACCAAGAAAAGCGAGGATAGAGTGGAGGAAAATACAGAAGAGCGGGCTTAGAGTTGAGGAAAAGCAATAAAAGCAGGGTTAGAGCGGAGGAAAACCAAGAAAAGCG
>NW_015440353.1:5359-7012 GCF_001577835.2 Coturnix japonica | reverse complement strand
CGGAGGAAAACCAAGAAAAGCGGGGTTAGAGTAGAGGAAAACCAAGAAAAGCGAAGTTAGAGCGGAGGAAAACAAAGAAAAGCGAAGTTAGAGCGGAGGAAAACCAAGAAAAACGGAGTTAGAGTGGAGGAGAACAAAGAAAAGCGAAGCTAGAGCGAAGGAAAACCAACAACAGTGAAGTTAGTGCAAACGATAACCAAGTAAATTGGGGATAGGGCGGAGGAAAACCAAGAAAAGCGGGGTTAGAGCAGAGGAAAGCCAAGAAAAGCGAGGTTAGAGCGGAGGAAAAACAAGAAAAGTGAGGTTAGAGCGGAGGAAAACCAAGAAAAGCGGGTTTAGAGCGGAGGAAAACCAAGAAAAGCGAAGTTAGAGCGGAGGAAAACCAAGAAAAGCGAAGTTAGAGCGGAGTAAAAAAAAGAAAAACGAAGCTTGAGCGAAGGAAAACCAAGAAAAGCAGGGTTAGATCGGAGGGGAAACCAAAAAAAGCGACGTGAGAGAGGAGGAAAATCAAGAAAATCGAATTTAGAGCTGAGGAAAACCAAGAAAAGCGAAGTTGGAGCGGAGGAAAACCAAGAAAAGCGTTGTTAGAGCAGAGAAAAACAAAGAAAAGCGAAGTTAGAGCGGAGGAAAACCAAGAAAATCAAAGTTAGAGCGGAGGAAAACCATGAAAAGCGGGGTTAGAGCGGAAGAAACCAAGAAAAGCAACGTTAGAGCGGAGGAAAACCAAGAATAGCAAGGTTAGAGCGGAGAAAAACCAAGAAAAGCTGGGTTAGAGCAAAGGAAAACCAAGAAAAGCGGGGTTAGAGCAGAGGAAATCCAAGAAAAGCGGGGTTAGAGCAGAGGAAAACCAAGAAAACTGGGTTATAGCCGAATAAAATCAAGAAAAGCATGGTTAGAGCGGAAGAAAACCAAGAAAAGCAGGGTTACAGCGGAGGAAAACCAAGAAAAGCGGGGTTAGAGCGGAGGAAAACCAAGAAAAGTAGGGTTAGAGTTGAGGAAATCCAAGAAAAGCGGAGTTAGAGAAGGGGAAAACCAAGAAAAGAAGGGTTAGAGCGGAGGAAAACCAAGAAAGGCGAAGTTACAGTGGAGGAAAACCTAGAAAAGCGGGGTTAGAGCTGAGGAAAACAAAGAAAAGCGAGGTTAGAGCGGAGGAAAACCAAGAAAAGCGGGGATAGAGAGGAGGAAAACCAAGAAAAGCGGGGATAGAGCGGAGGAAAACCAAGAAAAGCGGGGTTAGAGCGTAGGAAAACCAAGAAAAGCGATTTTAGAGCAGAGGAAAACCAAGAAAAGCGATTTTAGAGCAGAGGAAAACCAAGAAAAGCGAGGTTAGAGCAGAGGAAAACCAAGCAAAGCGTGGTTAGAGCGGAGGAAAACCAAGAAAAGAGAAGTTAGAGCGGAGGAAATAAAAGCGAGGTTAGAGCGGAGGAAAACCAAGAAAAGAGAAGTTAGAGCGGAGGAAATAAAAGCGAGGTTAGAGCGGAGGAAAACCAAGAAAAGCGAAGTTATAGAGAAGGAAAACAGGAAAAGCGGGTTAGAGCGGAGGAAAACCAAGAAAAGCGAGGTTAGAGCGGAGGAAGACCAAGAAAAACGGGGTTAGAGAGGAGGAAAAACCAAGAAAAGCGGGGTTATAGCGGAGGATAACCAAGAAAAGCG
>NW_015440353.1:2286-4161 GCF_001577835.2 Coturnix japonica | reverse complement strand
AGGAAAACCAAGAAAAGCGAAGATAGAGCGGAGGAAAATACAGAAGAGCGGGCTTAGAGTTGAGGAAAAGCAATAAAAGCAGGGTTAGAGCGGAGGAAAACCAAGAAAAGCGTGGTTAGAGCAGAGGAAAACCAAGAAAAGCAACGTTAGAGCGGAGGAAAACCAAGAAAAGCGTGGTTAGAGTAGAGGAAAACCAACAAAAGCGAAGTTAGAGCGGAGGAAAACCAAGAAAAGCGAAGTTAGAGCGGAGGAAAACCAAGATAAACAGGGTTAGAGTGGAGGAAAACAAAGAAAATCGAAGCTAGAGCGAAGGAAAACCAAGAACAGTGAAGTTAGTGCGGAGGATACCCAAGTAAATTGGGGATAGGGCGGAGGAAAACCAAGAAAAGCGAAGTTATAGAGAAGGAAAACCAAGAAAAGCGGGGTTAGAGCGGAGGAAAACCAAGAAAAGCGAAGCTAGAGCGGAGGAAAAACAAGAAAAGCAGGGTTATAGCGGAGGAAAACCAAGAAAAGCGACGTTAGAGCAGAGGAAAACCAAGAACACCTAAGTTAGAGCGGAGGAAAATCAAGAAAAGCGAATTTAGAGCGGAGGAAAACCAAGAAAAGCGAAGTTAGAGCGGAGGAAAACCAAGAAAAGCGAAGTTAGAGCGGAGGAAAACCAAGAAAAGCGAAGTGAGAGTGGAGTAAAAAAAAGAAAAACGAAGCTTGAGCGAAGGAAAACCAAGAAAAGCAGGGTTAGATCGGAGGGGAAACCAAGAAAAGCGAGGTTAGAGCGGAGGAAAACCAAGAAAATCGAATTTAGAGCGGAGGAAAACCAAGAAAAGCGAAGTTGGAGCGGAGGAAAACCAAGAAAAGCGTTGTTAGAGCAGAGGAAAACAAAGAAAAGCGGGTTAGAGCGGAGGAAATCCAAGAAAAGAGATTTTAGAGCGGAGGAAATAAAAGTGAGGTTAGAGCAGAGGAAAACCAAGAATAGCGAAGTTAGTGCGGACGATAACCAAGTAAAGCGGGGACAGATCAGAGGAAAACCAAGAAAAGTGGGGTTAGAGAGGAGGAAAACCAGGAAAAGCGAGGTTAGAGCGGAGGAAAACCAAGAAAAACGGGGTCAGAGCGGAGGAAAAACCAAGAAAAGCGGGGTTATAGCGGAGGATAAGCAAGAAAAGCGAAGTCAGATGGAGGAAAACCGAGAACATCGAGGTTAGAGCAGAGGAAAACGAAGAAAAGCGAAGTTAGAGCGGAGGAAAACCAAGAAAAGCGGAGTTAGAGCAGAGGAAAACCAAGAAAAGCGGCTTTAGAGCGGAGGAAAACCTAGACAAGCGAGGATAGAGCGGAGGAAAATACAGAAGAGCGGGCTTAGAGTTGAGGAAAAGCAATTAAAGCAGGGTTAGAGTGGAGGAAAACCAATAAAAGTGTGGTTAGAGCAGAGGATAACCAAGAAAAGCAACGTTAGAGCGGAGGAAATCCAAGAATAGCAAGGTTAGAGCGGAGGAAAACCAAGAAAATTGAAGTTAGAGCGGAGGAAAACCAAGAAAAGCGAAGTTAGAGCGGAGGAAAACCAAGAAAAATGGGGTTAGAGTGGAGGAAAAAAAAGAAAAGCGAAGTTATAGCGAAGGAAAACCAAGAACAGTGAAGTTAGTGCGGAGGATAACCAAGAAAATTGGGGATAGAGCGGAGGAAAACCAAGAAAAGCGGGGTTAGAGTGGAGGAAAGCCAAGAAAAGCGAGGTTAGAGCGGAGGAAAACAAAGAAAAGCGAAGTTAAAGCAGAGGAAAAGCAAGAAAAGCGGGGTTAGAGTGGAGGAAAACAAAGAACAGCGAACCTAGAGCGAAGGAAAACCAAGAACAGCGAAGTTAGAGCGAAGGAAAACCAAGAAGAGCGA
>NW_015440353.1:0-1642 GCF_001577835.2 Coturnix japonica | reverse complement strand
CAAGAAAAGCATGGTTAGAGCGGAGAAAAACCAAGAAAAGCAGGGTTACAGCGGAGTAAAACCAAGAAAAGCAGGGTAAGAGAAAAGGAAAATCAAGAAAAGCGTGGTTAGACGGAGGAAAACCAAGAAAGGCGAAGTTAGAGTGGAGGAAAACCTAGAAAAGCGGGGTTAGAGCTGAGGAAAACCAAGAAAAGCGGGGTAAGAGAAAAGGAAAATCAAGAAAAGCGGGGTTAGAGCAGAGGAAAGCCAAGAAAAGCGGGGTTGGAAATGAGGAAAACCAAGCAAAGTGTGGTTAGAGCGGAGGAAAACCAAGAAAAGAGAAGTTAGAGCGGAGGAAATAAAAGCAAGGTTAGAGCAGAGGAAAACCAAGAAAAGCGAGGTTATAGTGAAGGAAAACGATGAAAAGCGGGTTAGAGCAGAAGAAAACCAAGAAAAGCGAGGTTAGAGCGGAGGAAAACCAAGAAAAACGAAGTCAGAGCGGAGGAAAAACCAAGAAAAGCGGGGTTATAGCGGAGGATAAGCAAGAAAAGTGAAGTCAGATGGAGGAAAACCAGGAACATCGAGGTTAGAGCAGAGGAAAACGAAGAAAAGCGAAGTTAGAGCGGAGGAAAACCGAGAAAAGCGGGGTTAGAGCGGAGGAAAACCAAGAAAAGCGAAGTTAGAACGGAGGAAAACCAAGAAAAGCGGGGTTGGAGCGAAGGAAAACCAAGTAAAGTGGGGTTAGAGCGGAAGAAATTCAAGAAAAGCAGGGTTAGAGCGGAGGAAAAAAAGGAAAAGTGGGGTTAGAGAGAAAGAAAACCAAGAAAAGCAAGTTTAGAGCAGAGGAAAGCCAAGAAAAGCGAAGTTAGATTGGAGTAAAAAAAAGAAAAACGTAGCTAGAGCAAAGGAAAACCAAGAAAAGCAGGGTTAGATCAAAGGGAAACCAAGAAAAGCAACGATAGAGCGGAGGAAAACCAAGAAAAGCGAAGATAGAGCGGAGGAAAACCAAGAAAAGCGAAGTTAGAGCAGAGAAAACCAAGAAAAGCGGGGTTACAGCGGAGGAAAACCAAGAGAAGGGAAGTTAGAGCAGAGGAAAAGCAAGAAATGTGATATTAGGGCAGAGGAAAACCAAGCAAAGTGAATTTAGAGCGTAGGAATACCAAGAAAAGCGATTTTAGAGCAGAGTAAATCCAAGCAAAGTGTGGTTAGAGCGGAGGAAAACCAAGAAAAGCAATGTTAGAGCGGAGAAAATCCAAGAAAAGCGAAGTTAGAGCGGAGGAAATCCAAGAAAAGCGAAGTTAGAGTGGAAGAAAACCAAGAAAAGCGGGGTTAGAGCGGAGGAAAACTTAAAGAAGCGAAGTTAGAGCAGAGGAAATCACAGAATAGCGAAGTTAGAGCACAGGAAAACCAAGGAAAGCGGGCTTAGAGCAGAGGAAAACCAAGAAAAGCGAAGCTAGAGTGAAGGAATACCAAGAACAGCGCAGTTAGAGCAGAGAATAACCGAGAAAAGCGGGAATAGAGTGGAGGAAAACCAAGAAAAGCGGGGTAAGAGCGGAGGAAAACCAAGAAAAGTAGGGTTAGAGTTGAGGAAATCCAAGAAAAGCGGAGTTAGAGAAGGGGAAAACCAAGAAAAGAAGGGTTAGAGCGGAGGAAAACCAAGAAA
>NW_015440352.1:7888-11747 GCF_001577835.2 Coturnix japonica | reverse complement strand
CCCATTAAATCACCATATAGGACCCCATA
Source organism: Coturnix japonica (assembly GCF_001577835.2). Taxonomy (NCBI): domain Eukaryota; kingdom Metazoa; phylum Chordata; class Aves; order Galliformes; family Phasianidae; genus Coturnix; species Coturnix japonica. Next base: position 11,718 of record NW_015440352.1, on the reverse strand, counting down.
GCCCCCACAGACCCTATAATCCCCCCATAGGACCCCATAGAATCCCAATTAATCCCCTATAGGACCCCATAACCCCCTATAGAACCCCATAGTAAGACCCCATAGAACCCAATCAGCCCCCCTATTAATAGCGACCCAACAATAACCCTAAATAAGTGCCCCAATATAGGAACCCCATAAGCCCCTATAGGACCCAATAGAACCTGTATACCCCTATAAGAAACCCAGAGGACCCCCCATAGCCCCCATATAGGGGACCCCATAGCCCCCAAAGCCCCCTAATATGACCCCCCATAGCCCAACCCAATTAGTACCACCATATGACCCCATAGTCCCCCATAGCCCCCTATAGAACCCCATAGCCCCCTATAGAACCCTATAGGACCCCCGCATCTCCTCCCATAGGACCTCATAGAACCCTATATGACCCCATAGGACCCCACAGCCCCCCACTGAACCCTATAATCCCCAATAGGACCCCATAGCCCCGCATAGCCCCTTATAGGAACCCCATAGGAACCCTATAATCCCCTATAGGACCCCATAGGACCCCATAGCCCACCATAGAACCCTATAGAACACCATAGCCCCCCATAGGACCCCATAGCCCCCCATAGAACCCCATAGCCCCCCATAGGACCCTATAGAATCCTATAATCCCCTATAGGACCCCATAGGACCCCATAGAACCCCAAATAAACCCTAATAAATCCCCTATAGGACCCATAAGCCCCCCTATAGTAACCCCATAGAACCCTATAATCCCCTATAGGACCCCATAGGACCCCCCATCTCCCCCCATAGGACCCCATAGCCCCCTATAGGACCCCACAGCCCCCCATAGAACCCTATAGGACCCCATAGCCCCCATAGGATGCCATAGTCCCCCATAGCCCCCAATAGAACCCCATAGCCCCCTATAGAACCCCATAGGACCCTATAATCCCCTATTAGGACCCCATTAGCCCTCCATTAGAACCCCTATAGAACCCCATAGCCCCCTATAACACCCCATAGGAGCCCATAGAACCCCATAGCCCCCCATAAGTCCCCATAGAACCCCACAGCCCCCTATAGGACCCCATAGGACCCTATAATCCCCCATAGGACCCCATAGTCCCCTATAGGACCCATAGGACCCCATAGCCCCCATAGCCCCCTATAGGACCCCATAGCCCCCCATAGAACCCCATAGGACCCCATAGCCCCCCATAGGACCCCATAGAACCCTATAATCCCCTATAGAACCCCATAACCCCCTATAGAACCCCTATAAGACCCCATAGAACCCCATAGCCCCCCATAGGACCCTATAATCCCCCATAGGACCCCATAGCCCCCTATAGGACCCCATAGAACCCTATAATCCCCTATAGGACCCCATAGCCCCCTATAATCCCCTATATCCCCCATATGTCCCCGTTACTGACCGCGGTCGCTGTCTCCCATCCCCGTGTCCCCGGGGGGGGTCCCGGCCTCGGCCCCCCCCACCCTCAGGGCCCCACCGCCTCCAACGCCCCACAATGCACCGCGACGCCCCCCCCAACACCGGAAATAACCCCCCTAAATAGGAAGCGGAAGTACCCGCAGTCAAGATGGCGGAGGGGACTTCAAAGCTTATTTCCGCTTCCGGTGTTGGATCCGGAAATGCCCGGCGTCAAGATGGCGGCGGGGGCCTACAAAGCTTATTTCCGCTTCCGGTATTGCGGCCTCCCAATAGGAACCGGAAATGCCCGTCTTCAAGATGGCGGCGAGGCCTTCAAACCTTATTTCCGGTGTTTTGGGGGGGGGGGCAAATCTCGCGAGAGACCGGAAGGGGCGTGGCCTCGGTGCCACGTCGGGGTTGGAGCCGAGGAGCGGTGAGTGAGTCCTCCGGGGGCGCGGGGCGGCGGGCGGCGCTCTGCCCATTCAATCCCGTCTCTATGGTCATTCCCCGTTCTACTCTATGGGATGAGCTTGGGACGCTCTGGCCCCTTTTCTTCGTCTCTATGGTGGCTCCATTGATTCCTATGGAGACCCGGTCCTCCAGCGGCCACTCTATCCCCCCTTCCCCGTCTCTATGGTGGCTCCATTGATTCCTATGGAGGGCCGGTCCTCCCGTGGCCACTCTATCCCCCCTTCCCCGTCTCTATGGTGGCTCCATTGAGCTCTATGTGTCTCATGGGGGGGCTCTCTATCCCCCGTCTCTATGGTCATTCCCCATTCTACTCTATGGGATGAGCTTGGGACGCTCTGGCCCCTCTTCTTCGTCTCTATGGTGGCTCCATTGATTCCTATGGAGGACCGGTCCTCCTGCAGCCACTCTATCCCCCCTTCCCCATCTCTATGGTAGCTCCATTGATTCCTATGGGGGAGGATCACTCCTCCATGGCCGCTCTATCCCCTCTTCCTTGTCTCTATGGTGGCTCCATTGATTCCTATGGAGACCCGGTCCTCCAGCAGCCACTCTATCCCCCCTTCCCCATCTCTATGGTAGCTCCATTGATTCCTATGGGGGAGGATCACTCCTCCATGGCCGCTCTATCCCCTCCTCCCCATCTCTATGGTGGCTCCATTGATTCCTATGGAAGTCTGGTCCTCCCGTGGCCACTCTATCCCCCCTTCCCCGTCTCTATGGTGGCTCCATTGAGCTCTATGTGTCTCATGGGGGGCCTCTCTATCCCCCGTCTCTATGGTCATTCCCCATTCTCCTCTATGGGATGAGCTTGAGACGTTCTGGCCCCTCTTCTTCGTCTCTATGGTGGCTCCATTGATTCCTATGGAGGACCGGTCCTCCTGCAGCCACTCTATCCCCCCTTCCCCGTCTCTATGGTGGCTCCATTGAGCTCTATGTGTCTCACGGGGGGCCTCTCTATCCCCCGTCTCTATGGTCATTCCCCATTCTACTCTATGGGATGAGCTTGGGACGCTCNTCCATTGAGCTCTATGTGTCTCACGGGGGGCCTCTCTATCCCCCGTCTCTATGGTCATTCCCCATTCTACTCTATGGGATGAGCTTGGGACGCTCCGGTCCCTCTTCTTCGTCTCTATGGTGGCTCCATTGATTCCTATGGAGGGCCGGTCCTCCCATGGCCACTCTATCCCCCCTTCCCCGTCTCTATGGTGGCTCCATTGAGCTCTATATGTGTCTCATGGGGGGGCTCTCTATCCCCCGTCTCTATGGTCATTCCCCATTCTACTCTATGGGATGAGCTTGGGACGCTCTGTTCCCTCTTCTTCGTCTCTATGGTGGCTCTATTGATTCCTATGGAGGACCGGTCCTCCAGCAGCCACTCTATCCCCCCTTCCCCATCTCTATGGTAGCTCCATTGATCCCTATGGGTGAGGATCACTCCTCCATGGCCGCTCTATCCCCTCTTCCCCATCTCTATGGTGGCTCCATTGATTCCTATGGAGACCCGGTCCTCCAGCGGCCACTCTATCCCCCCTTTCCCATCTCTATGGTAGCTCCATTGATCCCTATGGGGGAGGATCACTTACCCATGGCCGCTCTATCCCCTCTTCCCCATCTCTATGGTCCCACCATTGACCCCAATGGCAGATCTCCCCCATGGCCTTTCTATCCCCTCTTCCCCATCATCTCTATGGTACATCAATTGATCCCTATGGAGGGTCACTCTATCCCCTCTCCTCCAACTCTATGGTCCCACCATTGACCCCAATGTCGGATCTCCCCCATGGCCTTTCTATCCCTCCTCCCCCATCTCTATGGTAGCTCCATTGATCCCTATGGAGAGTCACTCTATCCCCTCTTCCCCATCTCTATAGTCCCACCATTGACCCCAATGGCAGATCTCCCCCCATAGCCGCTCTATCTCCCCCATCTCTAT
>NW_015440352.1:5551-6443 GCF_001577835.2 Coturnix japonica | reverse complement strand
CCCAATGGCAGATCTCCCCCCATAGCCGCTCTATCTCCCCCATCTCTATGATCCCACCATTGACCCCAATGGCAGATCTCTCCCCATAGCCGCTCTATCTCCCCCATCTCTATGATCCCACCATTGATCCCAATGGCAGATCTCCCCCCATAGCCGCTCTATCTCCCCCATCTCTATAGTCCCACCATTGACCCCAATGGCAGATCTCCCCCCACAGCTTCAATGGCGACGGTCCTCCAGCCCCGGGAACCAGCGGCCTCCAACATGGCCGCCATCATGGCCGCCACTCTGGCTCTCTGCCTCCTCCCTTCCGCCTCTCACGGGGACCGCCATCACCAGGAGGACTTCCGCCATCACCGGGAGGACTTCCGCCATCACCGGGAGGACTTCGGCCATCACCGGGAGGACCTCGGCCATCACCGGGAGGACCTCGGCCATGGTCAGCACCAGCTCCATGTGGACAGCGGCCACGGCCACACCTTGACGGCCATGTTTAGTCGTGGGCACCAACACGAAGACCCCCAGCATGGACACTCACATGGGGACCCCCACCATGGGGACCCCCATAGGGACCCCCACTATGGCCATGGGGACCCCCACCATGGCCATCAACATGGGGACCCCCATACGGACCCCCATTATGGCCATGGGGACCCCCATAGGGACCCCCACCATCAACATGGGGACCCCCATAGGGACCCCCACCACAGCCATGGGGACCCCCATAGGGACCCCCACTATGGCCATGGGGACCCCCACCATGGCCATCAACATGGGGACCCCCATACGGACCCCCATAGGGACCCCCACCATCATCATGGGGACCCCCACCATGGCCATCAACATGGGGACCCCCATACGGACCCCCATTATGGCCATGGGGACCCCCATA
>NW_015440352.1:0-896 GCF_001577835.2 Coturnix japonica | reverse complement strand
CAACATGGGGACCCCCATACGGACCCCCATTATGGCCATGGGGACCCCCATACGGACCCCCATTATGGCCATGGGGACCCCCATAGGGACCCCCACCACAGCCATGGGGACCCCCATAGGGACCACCACCATCAACATGGGGACCCCCATAGTGACCCCCATCATGGCCATGGGGACCCCCATAGGGACCCCCATCATCATCATGGGGACCCCCACCATGGCCATCAACATGGGGACCCCCATAGAGACCCCCACCACAGCCATGGGGACCCCCATAGGGACCCCCACCATCAACATGGGGACCCCCATAGGGACCCCCACCACAGCCATGGGGACCCCCACCATGGCCATTCACATGGGGACCCCCATAGGGACCCCCACTATGGCCATGGGGACCCCCATACGGACCCCTACTATGGCCATGGGGACCCCCATCATGGCCATCAACATGGGGACCCCCATAGGGACCCCCACCATCAACATGGGGACCCCCATAGGGACCCCCATCATCAACATGGGGACCCCCATAGGGACCCCCACCACGGCCATGGGGACCCCCATCATGGCCATCAACATGGGGACCCCCATCATGGCCATCAACATGGGGACCCCCATAGGGACCCCCACCACAGCCATGGGGACCCCCATCATGGCCATGGGGACCCCTACCATCATCATGAGGACCCCCATCATGGCCACCACCATGGGGACCCCCATAGAGACCCCTACCATGGCCATGGCCATCAACATGGGGACCCCCATCATCAACATGGGGACCCCCACCATGGCCACAGCCACCACCATGGGGACCCCCAAGTTCCCCCCCCATCAGCTCCCAGTCGCCCGGACACTCTGACCCTCTGGATTCAGGTGAGCCCAGTATCCCCCCCCCCCAA
>NW_015440351.1:9109-11786 GCF_001577835.2 Coturnix japonica | reverse complement strand
TTCAGACAAGCGGATGTCATGACATGGATATGTTGCGATATGGGGATGTCATGATATGGAGACAACGTGACGTGGGGATATCGTGACATGGGGACAATTAGAAGTGGGGATGTCATGACATGGGGATGTTGTGACATGGGGATGTTGTGATATGGGGATGTCGTGATGTTTATATCATGATGTAGGGACAGAGAAACTTGGGGATGTCATGACATGGGGACAGTTTAAAATGGGGACGATGTGATATGGGGATGTCGTGACATGGCTATATCATGACATAGGGATGTTGACGCAAGGGTATGTCGTGACATGGGGACGTCACGACATGGGGATATCGTGACATGGGGATATCACGACATGGGGACAGTTGGACATGGGGATATCGTGACATGGCAAGAGTTAGATATGGGGATGTCGTGACATGGGGATGTTCAGACAAGGGGATGTCATGACATGGGGACAGTTTGACATGGGGACGACGTGATATGGGGATATCGTGACATGGCTATATCATGACATGGGGATGTTGACGCAAGGGTATGTCGTGACATGGGGATGTCACGATATGGGGTTGTAGTGACACGGGGATGTCGTGGCATGGGGATGTCGTGACACGGGGATATCACGACATGGGGACCGTTAGAAATGGGGATGTCATGACATGGGGATGTTGTGACATGGGGATATCACGACATGGGGACAGTTGGACATGGGGATGTCGTGACATGAGGATATCACAACATAGGGATATCATGACATGGGGACAGTTAGAAATGGGGATGTCATGACATGGGGATATCACGACATGGGGACAGTTAGACATGGGGATGTCGTGACATGGGGATATCACGACATGGGGCTGTGGCGCCGTGTCTATCGTGACATGAGTTCAGTGTGACATGGAGGTGTCGTGTCATGGGGATGTCGTGACGTGGGGATCCGATCACACGGCGATGTCGTGACATGGGGATCCCGTGACATGGGGGTGTCGTGACATGGGGATCCCGTGACATGGGGGTGTCGTCCAACAGGGGCCGTCGCGATACGGGGATGTCGCGACATGGGGATATCGTGACATGAGTGAGGTGTCGTCACATGGGGATGTTGTGACATGGGGACAGCGTGACATGGGGATGTCATGACATGGATATATCATGATATGGGGATGTCGTGACATGGATATATCGTGATATGGGGATGTTGAGACAAGGGGATGTCGTGACATGGGGACTAGGGGACATGGGGATGTCATGATAGGGGGATGAGGTGACTTGGGGATGTCGTGACATGGATATATCATGATATGGGGATGTTGAGACAAGGGGATATCATGACATGGGGATGTCGTGGCATGGGGACCATTAGAAATGGGGATATCGTGACATGGGGACAGCGTGACATGGGGATGTCACGATAGGGGGATGAGGTGATTTGGGGGTGTCGTGACATGGGGATGTCGTGATATGGGGACAGTGTGACACGGGGATGTCGTGACATGTTCATATCATGATATGGGGATATTGAGACAAGGGGATGTCGTGACATGGGGATATCAAGACATGGGGACAGTGTGACACGGGGATGTCGTGACATGGGGACCGTTAGAAATGGGGATGTCATGACATGGGGATGTCGTGATATGGGGATATCGTGACATGGCTGTATCGTGATATGGGGACTGTGTGACAAGGGGATGTCATTAAATGGGGACAGTGGGACACGGGGATGTCATGATATGAGGATGTTGTGACATGGGGATGTCGTGACATGGGGACCGTTAGAAATGGGGATATCATGACATGGTTTTATTATGAGATGGGGATGTTCAGACAAGGGGATGTCGTGACATGGGGATGTCATGATATGGGGATGTCGTGATATGGGGACATTTAGAAGTGGGGATATCGTGACATGGGGATGTTCAGACAAGGGGATGTCGTGACATGGGGACTGTGTGAAGGGGGGATGTCGTGACATGGGGATCTTGACATGGGGATGAGTTGGTGTGACACGTGGATGTCACGATATGGGGATGTCGTGACATGGGGAGGACTTGACATGGGGATGTTGTGACATGGGGTCCATTAGAAATGGGGATGTCGTGACATGGGGATGTCATGACGTGGGGACAACATGACATGGGGATGTCGTGACGTGGGGACAACATGACATGGGGATGTTGCCATATGGGGACGACTTGACATGGGGATGTCGTGATATGGGGACGACATGACATGGGGACGACATGACATGGGGATGTTGCGATATGGGGACGACTTGACATGGGGACAACATGACATGGGGATCTTGACATGGGGATGAGCAGTTGTAACATGTGGATGTTACGATATGGGGATGTTGTGACATGGGGACCGTTAGAAATGGGGATATCGTGACATGGGGACAGTGTGACATGGGGATGTCATGACATGGGGATGTCTCGATATGGGGATGTCGTGACATGGGGACAGTGGGACATGGGGAGAGTGGGACATGGGGATGTCACGACATGAAGATGTCATGATATGGGATTGTGACATGGGGATGTCGTGACATGGGGACAGTGGGACATGGGGATGTCGTGATATGGGGACAGATAGAAATGGGGATATCGTGACATGGGGGATACTGAAATGGGGATGTCGTGACGTGGGATATCGTGATATGGGGACACTGA
>NW_015440351.1:7023-7489 GCF_001577835.2 Coturnix japonica | reverse complement strand
ATGGGGACAGTGGGACATGGGGAGAGTGGGACATGGGGATGTCACGACATGAGGATGTCATGATATGGGGTTGTGGTGACATGGGGATGTCGTGACATGGGGATGTCGTGATATGGGGACAGTGGACACGGGGACGGTGTGACATGGGGATATTGTGATATGGGGAGAGTGGGACATGGCGATGTCACGACATGGGGATGTCGTGACATGGTTATGTCATGACATGGGGATGTTGAGATAAGGGGATGTCGTGACATGGGGATGTCATGATATGGGGACAGATAGAAATGGGGATATCATGACATGGGGACAGTGTGACATGGGGACAGTGTGACATGGGGATGTCGTGACATGGGGATACTGAAATGGGGATGTCGTGACATGGGATATCGTGATATGGGGACACTGACATGGGGATGTAGTGATATGGGGACAGCGTGATATGGGGACAACGTGATATGGGGAC
>NW_015440351.1:0-1348 GCF_001577835.2 Coturnix japonica | reverse complement strand
GTGACATGGGGACAGTGGGACATGGGGAGAGTGGGACATGGGGATGTCACGACATGAAGATGTCATGATATGGGGTTGTGGTGACATGGGGATATCGTGACATGGGGACTGTGGGACATGGGGATGTCGTGACATGGGGTCATTATCATACGGGGATGTCGTGACTTGTTTATATTGTGATATGGGAATGTTGCGATATGGGGATATCACAACATGGGGACAGAGACACGGGGATGTCATGACATGAGGATGTCTCGATATGGGGATGTCGTGACATGGGGATGTTGGCACAAGGGGATGTCGTGACATGGGGACAACGTGATATGGGGATGTCGTGACATGGGGACAGCATGATATGGGGATGTCGTGACATGGGGACAATTGGACATGGGGATATCGTGACATGGGTATATTGTGACATGGGGATGTTGGGACAAGGGGATGTCGTGGCATGTGGACAACGTGACATGGGGATGTTGTGACATGGGGTGTATGTGACATGGGGTGTATGTGACATGGGGATGTCAGGACATGGGGATGTTGAGATAAGGGGATGTCGTGATATGGGGACGGATAGAAATGGGGATATCGTGACGTGGGGATACTGAAATGGGGATGTCGTGACGTGGGATATCGTGATATGGGGACACTGACACGGGGATGTTGTGCTATGGGGACAACGTGATATGGGGACAATGTGACATGGGGACGACTTGACATGGGGATGTCATGATATGGGGATGTCGTGACATGGGGACGGTGTGACATGGGGATATCGTGATATGGGGACAGTGGGACATGGGGATGTCACAACATGAAGATGTCATGATATGGGATTGTGGTGACATGGGCATGTCGTGACATGGGGATGTCGTGACATGGTTATATCATGACATGGGGATGTTGAGATAAGGGGATGTCGTGACATGGGGATGTCGTGATATGGGGACAGATAGAAATGGGGATGTCGTGACGTGGGGATACTGAAATGGGGATGTCGTGACGTGGGATATCGTGATATGGGGACACTGACATGGGGATGTTGTGATATGGGGACAGTGTGATATGGGGACAACTTGACATGGGGATGTCATGATATGGGAATGTCGTGACATGGGGACAGTGTGACGTGGGGATGTCGTGATAGGGGGACAGATAGAAATGGGGATGTCGTGACATGAGTATATCGTGACATGGTTATGTCATGACATGGGGATGTTGAGATAAGGGGATGTCGTGATATGGGGATGTCATGATATGGGGACAGATAGAAATGGGGATATCGTGACATGGGGGATACTGAAATGGGGATGTCGTGACGTGGGATATCGTGATATGGGGACACTGA
>NW_015440350.1:10016-11811 GCF_001577835.2 Coturnix japonica | reverse complement strand
CACCTTGGTGACCTCATTGACCACCTGCACCGTTACCGCTTCGGGGCCGAGCTGTAACGAATCCAACAGGACCCGATACGGAGAACGGCCGGGCTGGAAACTGCGCTGCCGCCTACAACCGGAACCGGGCAACACCTCAAACCCCGCCCTCCCCCTATAACGGGGGTTAACGGACCCGGGGAGGGTTAACGGACCCGGTTCCCACCTGCAGAAGCTGCTTTGTTCGCACGTTTTAAAGTTGCTCCGATCCACGGCCGAACCGAGCCCGAAATAAACGGCACCGAACAGCAGCAACAGCGGCCGCCGCCTGAGGGAGGGGAGCGGGGAACGGCTCAACGATACTAGGCCGCAAACGGGGCCTGCTAGGCCGCAAATGAAGCCTACTAGGCCGCAATTGGAGCCTGCTAGGCCGCAATTGGAGCCTGCTAGGCCGCAAATGAAGCCTGCTAGGCCGCAAACGAAGCCTGCTAGGCCGCAAATGAAGCCTGCTAGGCCGCAAATGAAGCCTGCTAGGCCGCAAATGGAGCCTGCTAGGCCGCAATTGAAGCCTGCTAGGCCGCAAACGAAGCCTGCTAGGCCGCAAATGAAGCCTGCTAGGCCGCAAACGGAGCCTACTAGGCCGCAACCGGATCCCACCGGGACCCCCCCCCCTTCCAAACATGCTGCACATTATGGAGGCCTATAGAGGTGTGAGGGAGTCCGGAACTACCGGAGAGCAGCGGAATGGAACGGAGGGAAATGATAATGGGGGAGGTTAACGGGGGGGGGATGGGTTGGGGCCCGGTCCGTTGCTCCCGCCCCGCGCTCACCGCCCCGGCGCCGCCGCCATCTTGGCTGAGCTCTGACCCTTGAACCCGCCCCTTGGCCCGCGCGGTGTAGTCGCGTTTTGATTGGCTGAAAGATGCTCCGCCCCTTTTGGTTGCTAGGGAAACCGAAAGCCCGCCCAGTTTTCTTGTCTCCTGATTGGAGCGCTGGTGTTTGAAGGATGGGAGTTGGAGCCAATTAGAAGACAGCTAGGGAGAAGGCGGGAGCGGGAAGGGCAGCCAATGAGCGCGGGGAAAGAGCGGAGTGACATCCTGCTCGACCAATCAGAATCCGGACAGAAATGGGGGGAGGGGCGCGGCCTCGTAGCCATGACAACCAAGCCGTTACACTATCGCCCCACCCCTTCCGGTCAGTCTCCCCGCCTCTTCCGGCCTCTCCCCTCCAATCATCACACGCGACACCTCCAGCCAACCAATCACAAGCCGGATCTATTTGAGCGACACCGCAGCCGACCAATGGTTGCGGGGAACATCAAAGCAGCCAACGGGGGAGGGACGGGCCGCTTTGTGGGGTGAGAGCGGACCGGGAGTGAAAAGGCGGAAGTAGAACGAGCAGCCAATCAGCGCCGGGCAAAGCTGATTGACACTGATGATCGTCCAATCAGAATGCGGGAAACGAGGGGGAGGGGCTGGGCCCCGTAGCCATGACAACAACGCTACGACACCATCTCCCCGCCTCTTCCGGTCAATCTCCTTCCCCTACCTGTCAATCTCCCTCCTCTTCCGGTCAGTCTACTTCCTCTTCCGGTTAACTCCCCTCCTCTTCCGGTCAATCTACTTCCTTTTCCTGTCAATTCACCTCCCCTTCCGGTCTGCCTCCTCCAATCACCACTCGTGGTCCCTCCCACCGACCAATAGCTTTCCGTATTTAATTGAGTGACAGCCAGATTAGCCAATCACCTCATCGCATCCCTCAACCCCCATCAGACGGGCCTCAAACCTCTTCGTGATCAACCGGAGCAGCCAGAAAC
>NW_015440350.1:6636-8215 GCF_001577835.2 Coturnix japonica | reverse complement strand
CCCCCCCCCCATTATTAACCATCAAATCCGAACCCATCGTTATCTCAGACGAAGAACCCGACCTTCAGCACCGCCCGGCCCTTCTATTCCCCCCCCCCAACCAAACCACGTTGGACCCCATCCCCTTCCCCATCCCCCCCCCACCTCAATCTACCCCCCAGCTCTTCATCCAACCCATTGAATCCCGTGGTGGTGGGTTCGGGTTGTTCACGGACGATGCCCCGACGTGTCCCACGTGCAACAAGACTTTCTCGTGCTCTTACACGCTCAGGAGACACGCGACCGTTCACACCAGGGAGCGGCCGTACGAGTGTCGGCGCTGCACGAGGAGCTACACGCAGTCAGGGGATCTGTACCGCCACATCAGGAAGGCACACAGCAATGGGGGGGGGCAGAGGGGGGACGGGGTTTGAATTGGGGGGGGTGCCCTAATGGGGTCAATAATGGACATGGGAACCCAATCTGACTTTATGGGGTCAGGAATGGACATGGTAATGCCATATAATGGGGTCTGGAATGGACATGGGAACCCAATCTGCCCTTATGGGGTCAGTAATGGACATGGGAACCCAACCTGATCTAATGGGGTCAGTAATGGACATGGGAACCCCTTATAATGGGGTCTGGAATGGACATGGCAACTTGACTTGCTCTAATGGGGTCAGTAATGGACATGGGAACCCCTTATAATGGGGTCATCAGGAAGGCACACAGCCAAGGGGGGGGGCAGAGGGGAGATGGGGTTTGAATTGGGGGGGGTGTGCCCTAATGGGGTCAATAATGGACATTGGAACCCATATAATGGGGTCTGGAATGGACATGGGAACCCAACCTGATCTAATGGGGTCGATAATGGACATGGCAATTCAATGTAATAGGGTCGGGAATGGATATGGGAACCCAACCTGCCTTTATAGGGTCAATAATGGACATGGGAACCCCATAAAGTGGGGTCTGGAATGGACATGGGAACTTGACTTGCTCTAATGGGGTCAGTAATGGACATGGTAATGCCATATAATGGGGTCTGGAATGGACATGGGAACCCAGCCTGCTCTAATGGGGTCAATAATGGACATGGGAACCCCTTATAATGGGGTCTGGAATGGACATGGGAAACCAGCCTGCTGTAATGGGGTCAATAATGGACATGGTAATGCCATATAATGGGGTCAATAATGGACATGGGAACCCAACCTGACTTTATAGGGTCAATAATGGACATGGGAACCCCATATAATGGGGTCTGGAATGGATGTGGTAACCTAATGTGCTGTAATGGGGTCAGTAATGGACATGGGAACCCCATATAATGGGGTCGATAATGGACATGGCGACTTGACTTGCTCTAATGGGGTCAATAATAGACATGGGAACCCCATATAATGGGGTCTGGAATGGACATGGGAACCCAACCTGCTCTAATGGGGTCAGTAATGGACATGGTAATGGCATGTAATGGGGTCTGGAATGGACATAGGAACCCAATCTGCCTTTATAGGGTCAATAATGGACATGGTAATGCCATGTAATGGGGTCAGGAATGGACATGGGAACCCCTTATAATGGGGTCGTCAGG
>NW_015440350.1:0-1516 GCF_001577835.2 Coturnix japonica | reverse complement strand
GGGGGGGGGGTGCCCTAATGGGGTCAGTAATGGACATGGGAACCCATATAATGGGGTCAGGAATGGACATGGGAATTCAATGTAATGGGGTCAGTAATGGACATGGGAACCCATATAATGGGGTCTGGAATGGACATGGGAACCCAATCTGCCCTTATGGGGTCAGTAATGGACATGGGAACCCAACCTGCCTTTATAGGGTCAATAATGGACATGGCAATTCAATGTAATGGGGTCAGTAATGGACATGGGAACCCCATATAATGGGGTCGATAATGGACATGGCGACTTGACTTGCTCTAATGGGGTCAATAATGGACATGGGAACCCAACCTGCCTTTATAGGGTCAATATTGGATGTGGTAACCCCATATAGTGGGGTCTGGAATGGACATGGGAACCCAACCTGATCTAATGGGGTCAATAATGGACATGGCAACCCAACTTGCCCTAATGGGGTCAGTAATGGACATGGTAATGCCATGTAATAGGGTCGGGAATGGATATGGGAACCCAACCTGCCTTTATAGGGTCAATAATGGACATGGGAACCCATATAATGGGGTCTGGAATGGACATGGTAACCCCTTATAATGGGGTCATCAGGAAGGCACACAGCCAAGGGGGGGGCAGAGGGGGGATGGGGTTTGAATGGGGGGGATGGATGGAATAGACCCGTGTAATGGGGTCTGGAATGGACATAGGAACCCAATCTGCCTTTATAGGGTCGATAATGGACATGGGAACCCCATAAAGTGGGGTCTGGAATGGACATGGAACCATACCTGATCTAATGGGGTCAGGAATGGACATGGGAACCCATATAATGGGGTCGATAATGGACATGGCAACTTGACTTGCTCTAATGGGGTCAATAATGGACATGGTAATGCCATATAATAGGGTCGATAATGGACATGGGAACCCAACCTGATCTAATGGGGTCAATAATGGACATGGCAACCCTGCTAATTAGCCTGGGGACTGGGGCTAATTAGCAACATAACAATCAACATGGCCACCTGTTTTAATTGGGCTAATGAGCTGCTTAATGAACATAGGGACGAGACCTAATGGGGAGGGGGCGTGGTTTATCCCGAAGTGGGCGTGGCTTGTGCTGGGGGCGTGGTTTACGCCGACGTGGGCGTGGCTTTATGTCAAGGGGGCGTGGTATATCCCGAAGTGGGCGTGGCTTGTGCCGAGGGGGCGTGGCTTTGCGTCAGACCGGAAGTTGTGTCGATCAGGTGTAATAAACCGTAGCGCGGGGGGGGGGGGGCGTGGCTCGCAGCCCCGCGCTCCCATTGGTTCCCCGCTCTGCCCAATGGGGGCGGAGCAGACGGCGACCGGAAGTGAGCGGACGCGCCTGTCTGTGTGTGTTATGGGGGAGGTTGATAGCGCCCCCTGTGGCTCGGAGGACCTCGAGGAGCTTTGCTGGTCCCATTGCCCCCCATTGCCCCCAGACCCCAATACCCCCATTGCCCCCAGACCCCAATATCCCCCATTGCCCCCAGACCCC
>NW_015440349.1:10047-11825 GCF_001577835.2 Coturnix japonica | reverse complement strand
CCCCGTATCCCCCCATTTCTGGCTGCCCCCCCCCCAATAAACTCGTGTGTTTCCCTTTGTCCCAGTGTCTTATTTTGGATGAATGGGCTTCAGTGGAGGGGGCGGGGCCAGACAATCCGGGCCTCCCATTGGCTACTGACTGAGGGGGGCGTGGCCTCCTCATTCCCACCCCCTTCCCTCATTGGTCAGAATTCAATAGTGGGCGTGGCCACCGTATTCCCGCCCCTTTCTTCCCATTGGCCAATCACAGTGCGGGCGGGGGGCGTGGCTTCAGCTTTCTTACCTCCTATTGGTCGGAGGGACGGCGTGGGCGTGGCTTGCAACCCGGAAGCGGCAAGATGGCGCGGAGCGGGGTGAGCGGCGTGACCCCCATTGGGCGCCATTGAACCGCGGCACTTCCGACTTTCTGACCTTTCACCTTGTCCTCTTTGACCTTTGACCTCTGACCTTTGTTTAAAGGGGCCGCCAACGCTGACGGCGGAAGAGATTGAAAAGGCGCGGGAAATGAACCGGAAACCGGAAGTGAGGGTAAAGGGGGCGGGGCTTAAGGGACGGGGCTTAAAGGGGGCGGGGCTTGATAGAAATGGGCGGGGCTAAAGGGAGGGGCTAGAGGGGATAAAGGGAGCGGGGCTAAATAAAGGGGGAGGGGCTTGAAGGGAAGTGGGCGTGGCTAAAGGGACCGGGTGGGCGGGTCTAAATAAAGGGGGCGGGGCTTATTGGGATAAAGGGAGATGGGCTTAAAGGGGCGGGGTTTAAGGAAAGTGGGCGGGGCTAAATGGACCGGAGGGGCGGGGCTAAATAAAGGGGGCGGCGCTAGGATGGGTTGAAGGGGAGGGGCTTAATGGGAGGGGCTTAAAGGGAAAGTGGGCGGGGCCAAAAGAGGAGGGGCTAAAGGAAGGGGTGGGGCTTCTAAAGAGGCGTGGCTAAATAAAGGGGGCGCGGCTTAAAGGGAAGTGGGCGGGGCTCACGGGACCAAAGGGAGGCTGGGCTAAATAAAAGGGGCGGGGCTTAAAGGGAGTGGGCGGGGCTTTAAAAGGGGGCGGGGCTTAAAGGGGCTAAAGGGGGAGGGGCTTAGAGGGGGCGGGGCTTAAGGGGAAGTGGGCGGGGCTAAATGGCCTAGGGGGGCATGGCTAAAAGAGGAGGGGCTACAGGAAGGCGGGGTCTAAATGGGCGTGGCTAAATAAAGGGGGCGGAGCTTTAAATGGGCGTGGCTTAAAGGGAAGTGGGCGGGGTTAACGGGATCAAAGGGAGGGGGGGCTAAATAAAAAGGGCGTGGCTTAAAGGGGCTTAAGGGGTGGGGCTTAAAGGGACCAAAGGGGCGGGGCTAAAGGGGGAGTGGCTAAAGGGGGTTAATGGGGGGGCTAAAAGGGGGCGGGGATTAAGGGAAGTGGGCGTGGCTAAAGGGGCTAAAGGGGCGGGGCTAAATAAAGGGGGCGGGGCTTAAAGAGGGGTGAGGGTTGGGGTTCAAAGGGGGCTGGGCTTAAGGGAAGTGGGCGGGGCTTAAAGGGGAGGGATTACGGGGGCGGGGCTAAATAAAGAAGGCGGGGCTTAAAGGGGAAGTGGGCGGGGTCTAAAGGGGGCGGGGCTAAAGGGCTTAAAGGGGAGGGGCTTAAAGGGTTGGGGCTTAAGGGGAAATGGGCGGGGCTTAAGGGACCGAGGGGCGGGGCTAAATAAAGGGGGCGGGGCTTAATGGGCTAAAAGGGCGGGGCTTGAAAAGTGGGCGGGGCTAAAGAGACCGAATGGGTGGGGCTAAATAAAGGGGCGGAGCTTAAAGGGAC